>NC_056751.1:456092936-456185436 GCF_019279795.1 Protopterus annectens
CAATTGCCTGATGTGGACTTGGGAGAACCATTATTTTACATGGAGCAGATACTCTATGAGGATCTTTTCAAGGTTTCTGGGGAAATAAACCACTTACATAGAATGATATGTGTCCCCCTACTTGGTCTTAATCCAGTGATTATTCTAGGAAAATGAAACAAAAAATGATGTATTCTGTGAAAAGAGCAATGCTTTAATTTTGTACAGCAGATGTTATTGTCTTAGAAAGGAATTTGCTAGTCTGTTAATGTTTGGTAATAAATGTTTGCTTCTATTCCACATCCCTGTACTCCAAAAGAGGAGGATGTTTTTTTTCAAATGATTCTGATTTGGATAGAGACAGTGTTAGGTAACCCAAATGTCTCATATCACAAGACTCTGACTCTTTAGATAGTTAGCTTGAATCTATATACAAATGTTGACTTTCTCTTTTTTTAAGACTGTCTCTTGACTAAATAATGTTTTTGCTTGGGAGCAGCAGAAAGGTCCCCCTGAATTGTGCAGGTATTGTGATTTACTGGAAAAGAAGCCCCGCATATTGTACACATGGGTTAAAATTGGGAATTAGTTAATGAATTTGAGGGTTATGAGGAACCAATTGGTTCTGGTCATCATTCTATTTTATGGACTTCTGAGATGTTAAGGCCTTATAAACAGAAAATGGGTCAAGGGATGAGAAATGCCTATTATAGAGCAGATTACAGAAAGATGAAACAAGAAGTAATTAATTGGAATTGGAGAGAATCTGTTTGCTCTGTGGATATAAGGGAAGGTTGGAATAGGTTTTATTATTTTTATATTTGCTGATTGAAAATGTTTTACTTGTGATTACTAATAAGTTCCATGAATATAGATCTTTTTAGTGTAAAACTTTACAATGGCTGAATAATCAATCACAGAAGAGGAAGCCTGGGGGAAGGAGATAGTCTAAATGAAAAAAAAAATGTATATATATATATATATATATATATATATATATATATATATTTAAAACTTATCCAGAATGAGGAGAGAGATTTAAGACAAAAAGGTTAGCTAATATTGGTGTTGATAATAAAAGGAATTTTAATCAATTACAGAGTTTTATGAAAGGTGTCTACACTGGTTGAGAATTTCAATTTGGGAATTAATTAATAATTGATGATAAGTCAGTAGCTAACACTTTTATTGATTATTTTGGTGGACATGAAGATGGAGTGAGTAATCAGAATTTAATTTTTATTATGGTTGCTGACTGCCAGACATATTTACGATTAGGTGAGATGCATTGTATGACATGGTTAGAAGCACATCTGCAGCAGGGCCTGATGGTATTAGTGGTCTATTCCTATCTTCTATTATATTAGGGATATTTCACTGTGTTTGTGTTATTTGTTTAAAAAACAAAACAAAAAAAAAACAAAAAAAAAACAAAAAAAAAACAAAACAAAACAAAAAAAAATTAGAGTTAGGATATGTCCACCAAGTCTGGAAATTAGTTTATATTGTTCCTGTTCCAAAGGGCGCTAAAACCACAGACTGATCAGTCTTATGAGTCTTAATGGTATATGTTTTGAGTGGGTATTATGTCAATATATTACTAGTTGTATAGCTGATGAGTATGATTTAACTTAACATGGACTGGTTGCAGGTAGATCCTGAGGAATTAATCTGTTATTTTTTTATGAACACTTGTGGAGGGTATTGGATAATGGAAATGTAGCAGATGTCACTATATTTACATATGTCCAAGGTTTTTGATACTATTCCTTATTATAAAGTGTCACATTTATTTAATGAATTAGATATTAACAGTTATGCAATAAATTGAATTAAAAATTGGTTGGATGGTAGGAGTAGATGGGTAAAAATTGGCCATTATTTTTCAGATGAGAGGTTGATCATTAAGGGTGTCCAACACAGTTCAGTATTGGGTCTGATACTGATTGAAATCTTTATGACTGGTTTTCCTTCCTTCTGATAATAGATTCTGGTTGACAAAATAAGCTGTTGATGTTAAATTCCTCGGAATTATCCCAGAGTTATCTGATCAGTTTTCTATGCAAGCTTATTTAGACACTTTTAATTGGTCGTAGGGAATGAAATGAAGTTTAATGTTAAGAAGACTTGTATTGCGCATTTTGCTACTGAGAATCCCAAATATTCTCTATGGATTGGATAATATAGATATCCAAAAGGTTACTGTAATTAGGGATTTAAGTGTAAATTCGATGATAAGTTACGATTTAATCATCACCTGTTGGGTATCATTAGAAGATGTTATTATGAAATAGGTAACATTTTCAGAAGAACTGCTAGTAGAGACAGGCCTGTTTTGCTTTCCATTTATAAAACTATAGTGAGACCAATTATTGAATATTTCAGGTCTTTTTATGTATATAATCAGAAGCATTTATACAACAGAAAAGGATTCAAAGACAACTTACCAGGAGAAATTGATAGATAGCAGGGGTGAACTATCATAGGAGATTTGAGGTATTGTCTTTGTATACAGTAAAATACAGATTGGACAAGGGAGAACTTATTACCATATATAAGCTTTTAAAATCTGTACATTTTGGAATTGTGTGGTAGTATATAAAAGAGTGTACTCCATGATTACCAGAAATAATCACTATCTGTTGAATAGATTGTTAGCTACAGCATCTAGAAAGAATAACCTTTATTTATGATTGAGCATGTGTATGGTGCAATAAAATACCTTTAGGAATGAAGAAATCAGAGAATACTGGATATTTTAAATCCAGTTCAGATTTATGGATGGGTTTGTGGGTTTTTAACCAAGTGTTTTACAGAGGTAAGCTCTTTTAATGCCTTTATTAGGCTTTGAGCCAGGTGTCTCTGAACATCTGAACATTCTTCCTACTGTCCTTGCCTTGGAGTATGCTTTTAATGTTACCTGCAATGCTCATGATTCTCAGCCATCACTACCAAAAAAGCAGACACACTGTATAAAGTTTCTCAGTCCAATAAATATCATTTTTCCATAATGGGATAGATCTGTTTAATATACTACTGTTATTTTGAGGAAATTCCTTACCTCCCCAAACCCTGTTCTTGAGGATAAAGAGGGTAAACTGTTGCACAGACTGGATAAGAGAGTCTTTTCTGCCTCTTTTTTAGCCTTTAGAATTCTTAATTAGCAGAGCTATATGGGGAAATTTAAGCTGAAATGTGTTGAGTATTAAAGAATGTATCCACTTCCCAACCCCCCAACAAAGGTCTTAATTGAATCAAATTGCTAACTCTCTAAGTTTCAAAACTCACCTTAATAAGTGGGTATGATTGTGATAAAACTGAGTCCAGGGTTTATGCTTCAGCTAGAGTCATGATAAGATTTGTCTAGGTACATAACCAAAAGTATTCACATGATTTAAAGGGAAGTTTTATTTGGGCCTTCTGTGACAGAAGTCCTAAAAAACAGTGGGATGAGAGAGGTAAATGAATCCAGGGAGGTTCTGTTTTTTCAGGTTCCCATTTTTTTCCCTCTAAATCTTCTGCCCCTGCTAGCAGACAGACATTTATGATGCCTGGAAGGAACTAATGAAAATCCCAAAAAGAAATTACTTTTTCCTAAGAAATGGACAGGTGCTATCCTCTGGATGACTATGCCAGAAAAGAGGTCACATTTCCTCCGTTTTCACTTCCAGCATCTCTTCCTCTTTCACAGAATCTGACTCTAAATGCTCCATTTTGTCAGCATATTGTTTTAGATAATTTGGTTTTGAAGGTTATTTAAGGGGGTTACAGATGGCAATTGACAGAAATGAAACTCCTTTCTGGGGAAACCCCACACCCTCACAAACAGAATTGTTCCCTAAACTGTTCAAGCACACATTTATTGCAGGAGTAATAGATCATGTTCCTGTAGATCAGATATGGAAGGGCTGTTATTCCAAAATCTTTGTGGATCTAAAGAAGGAGCACTCTTTAATCTATCATCTCTCAGTCTTTTTTTATTAAATTTTCAAAGTTCAATATGCTGACCCATTGAGCTACATTAGCACTGATCTCAAACCAGAGTCTTCTGGTAACTTTAGACCATAATACTTACCATCACTTTCCAGCAAGTAACGTCAATAGATCTCTAAGACTGTGTGTGTTTGGGTCTCATTACCAATTCTCTGCATTACCCTTTGGGTTGTCCACTCTTCCAAGAGTACTTTAATGTGTCTAGCCCAAGTTGTGGCCCACTGCAGAATGAAGTGCATCCACATTTTTATTTAATAAAATGATTTGTTTATTTGTGTAGAGTATTTTTGCCAGATGTCAGGACTCCTTAACAAAGGTATCTCTCCACCTAGTATGTCTGATGTTTCAAAGAAATATGCAAAAATCATTACTCACTCTGTCATGCAGGATTGCGTTTCTAGGTTTCCTGATAGATACTGTGTCTCAAAATGCTTTCATTCCTCAAGAGAAGGTGGATTTGTATCTGGAAGTCTTCCTAACCTTTTCCCCCCAGTCTCAAAGTACTGCTAGAGAATTTCTAACAATACCAGGCCTCTTTTGGTTTCAATGATTATCATAATTTCATTTGCTGGGCTACATATGAGAAAGATTCACAGTACCTCAAAACTTTGTAGCCCCAATATTCAGATTCCAGTCTTGGGCTTTATCAAGTCAGACCTGTATTGGTCAAAGAGGTGGCAGTGGAGTGAGTCTGTAGAAATGAGAAAAGTGTGATGGTGACTTTATCTTAATGTGAATAATCTAAAAGAGATCAATGAATCTGTTGTATAAAATAATCTGGCATAACATGTTTGACAAAACTTTAGTTAATTAATGATCTTAACACACATAAACATTTATTCCTGTCTAAATATAACAGTTAATATAGTCTGTAAATGTTGTTTAATGTGTTTGAACATCAGGATGTTAATTTGATAATGTATTGGTTTGGTTCATTTTATTGGATGATATACCCACCATTCTAGTTTATTTGCATATACAGAAAAAAAATCCATTCAAACTATGGAAATGCATCCACAATCCTCCCAACCCAATTTATCTACTAATTATTAGAGACAACAACACAGTTGTGTGCTACATAAATGAACAAATATGGAGGGTAGTAAGTCATACCCTCTGTGCAAGCTGGCAATGATAGCCTGGGATTTAGCTCTACAGCACTCCTTAACACTTCACTCTTCTTAAATACTATCAGAGCAAACATAGTGGCAGGCAAGAAATCAGGTCTTGGACAGGTCTTGAGAAGTAAAACTCAATGAAAAGGTCATCCATGAAATGATCCACGTGGGGAGTACCTCACATAGATCTGTTCATCTCCTTTCAAAACAGACATGTAAATAGATTTATTTTCTAGACTCCCTGAAAGCAGGCCAGAAAAACAGATGATCTTCAATACCCCTGGTTTTGGATGTGCTTAAATGAATTTTCACTCATTCCAATGATTTTGAGGGTGATTCTGGAAATTCAGTGAGACACTCCAAAAATTACTGCGGTGATTCCCTTGCTGGCCCAGGCCAAACTGGTTCTCCCTTCTGATGGAATTTACTAAGCTCAATTACAAAAAGATTCATCCCAGACTGGACCTACTCATATAAGACTTGGGCAGTTTGATACAGCCCATCATTAAACAACTTTATCTGACTGCCTGGATGATTGAATTGCGATGACTTTTAAGGTGTCTCTTTTATGAAGGAGTGCAGCAAGTACTGAAGGATGCAAGAAACCTGCTACTAGAAAATCATACTTTGGCAAGCAGAAGAGATTTCCTAGTGCCAATCCAATAACTAGAGACCCAGTAGGGGATTTGTACCAATAGTGCTCAAATATTTGTGTGAGTTACTTTCCTATGGACTTTTGAAGGCCTCTATTAAGGTTCATCTTGCATTCATATCAGTATGTCCATGGATCCCCTCTCTTTTTTCAGTGTTTGCAATGAAAGTTACTAAAAGAAGTGCTACACCTGAGACCTCCTAATAAACAGCTTCTATCTCCTTGGGATCTCAACTTTGTCCTAAAAAAACTGAAGATATCTCCTTTTGAGCCTGCTTTTCAGGATGGCTTGTGGTTCATTTCACTGCACTGACATCTGCAAGAAGGGCATCTATGTTGCAATCTGTTATGGTGGGAGAATCCTAACTGGTATTCCATAAAGATGGGGAGGTTCGCTCTGCACACAAACCTCTCATTTATGCCCAAGGTTAATTTAGAGTTTGCTTTGAATAACACCATCAATCCCCAGTTTAGTATCCAGAGCTTAAGAAGAGGGAGGGAGTGAGAGAGAAAGCATTCTTCATATTTGGATGTGCACAGGCAACTCAGGTACTATCTTGACAGAACTAAGTCCATCAGGAAAACTAAGCAAGTATTTCATTTTTTGGTACTAAGAAAGGTCAGCCTATGTCTAAACATACTATTCCCAGTTGGATATTCTCTTTTATTGTGTCAAAGCATAATTAGGAAAATATCAAAGCCTCATCGCAGAGCTCTATGCACTGAAAACACTTATATGTCACAATGTTTTCAAAGTACGCAGCACATTTTAATATCATATTCTTTTTATTAGCAAGCTAGAGGCAGTGTGGCAGAGAAAAACAGGCAGTAGTAGTGCCAATTAAAAGACACAGCCTGTTCTGGAAATCATTGTGCACAAATATAAGCTTGTTTTAGCCAAGTTTAATTTCTGTTATGAGCTGAGAATGAAGCGGATAGAACCCTGTGAAGCCAGTAGCCATAACAGTGCTCTCCAGTTGTACACTGTGAATTTTCTTGACAGTTGTTGGTCCTAGCCCATGGTAGCAGCAACACACATCTGAAATATATTCATAAGACCATCCTTGCCAGATGAAGTATAGATTCATTGTTTGAGAACTCTCTCCTTTTCTAACCAGTGGATAACACAGGTTAAAGATGCTGATATGAAGTATAAGCAGATCGAGAAAATTACCACTGAGTGTTCCTAACCTCATTAACAAGTCATTCAACATGATTTCATTGATTACCACCCAATTAGCTGCTACAATATAAAGTTTTCAAGGAGTGCCTTCTGTGCATGGTAGAAAAAAAAAAACATCTACTAAGAACATATGCAGTAGTAGCTCAAAGCTACATTTTAAACAAGCTACTTCTCTAGATGAAAACAATCAATGCTAACTCAGTAGCAGCAAATTATATTGCTACACCAAGTGGAGAATAATGTACAGGTTTCTACGAACTGGACAGATGATTCAAGAGACTGAGACAGTCTGTTCCTGACCTGCCTGATAATAATGAATGACAAAAAAGGTGTGCACGTTTTTGCTTTTTATTTTTCTATTGTCTTGTCCATGACAGTGAAAACTGCAATAATATAAATTCAGGAACAGAGCTGTACAGGTAGCATGAACCTACTGTTAGACCTGCCTATATATTTAGTATGTAGATGACAGTGAACACTGCAATAATATAAATTCAGGAACAGAGGTGTACAGGTAGCATGAACCTACTGTTACACCTGCCTATATATTTATTATGTAGATGACAGTGAAAACTGCAATAATATAAATTCAGGAACAGAGCTGTACAGGTGGCATGAACCTATTGTTACACCTGCCTATATATTTACTAATATTCTTTTTTGTCTCTTTGTAGATGTACACTATTAGAAAGTAATCTTTGTTTAAAGTCTCATGTCGGCTGATCTGCTTCCTATATTGAAATTACTTTTGTCTCACTTTTGTTTTCTTGTGTATCTGCCTTTGGGCCTGTGTAGTGGCTGAAAGGGGTCTTGTATGAGCCCACTCATGTAAGCAAACAAACAAAAATAAATAAATGTTATAAATTATTAGTATGCACACAGAGTGGGATGCTGCCAGCATAATGACCTTAAGTCTTTTTAGTTCCTTTGTGGTATTCTCCATAATGATTTTTACTTATTTGTTTTCTTGTTTGTTTATCTATCATTGTTAATCGAGTAAATGGTCTGGCTCTTTATCTGGTTCATGGACCCTTTTCCACTGTGACCTAGGATAATAAGTGAAAGTCAGAAGAGGTAACATTCACTTACAGAGCAAAGACAATGCAATCCACACAATGTAAGTGAAATATGTAAAACATGTAAAAGTTAAAATGCGTGAAAAAATGTAAAAGGTAAAATGCAAGGAGTGGGAAGCAAAATATACAAACCAGTTTACAAGTGTTAACACAAAGCCTAACCCAAACCCAAATTTTATCTTCCATGCAAATTATAAACCTATCCCTAACCTTAAACAAACACAAACAATTCTAAAAAAACAAAAATGAATATATGAGATTTTTGACATTCTGGAATACTCACTATGATTATTTCTGATGTTTCTCATTTTAAATTCTGCTTTTACGAGTTTCATATTTCTTTTATTCTCATGTTGTAATTAAATCCCAAGTTGCTTCAACAAAGTATTATTTTAATAGTGTGCATACTTATGCAACCAGCTTATTGTACATTTTTTATTTTTTTATATTTTTCCCCTAACAGATTCGTTTGTTTTTCAATTGAATTGTACAGGTTATAGGTCACATTAAATGTAGGAAAAGTTTTGAAATAATTTATTGTGGTCTCATTTTTTATATCACAAAGGCCTGGCATTTTAACAGGCGTGTGTATACTTTTTATATCCACTGTAGATATATGTGTGCATGTGCATATATTCATATATATATATATATATATATATATATATATATATATATATATATATACACATATACATATACACACATACACACATAGCTGAAGTCAGTATTTAGTATGTTGCTGTTTTTCATCTGTGCTATGCTGAGTAGCATAGCACTTCTACAGTCTCATCACATGTGCAGGCATTTTTTTTTATCTGTCATAAGTTTGCAACTATACTTATGTAATTTCACATACATTCTTTAATTGGGCCTACATAACTGATAAGTTTGCAAATGCTATAATTCAAACTCTAGCAGGTTCACAACAGTGAATATCAAGATTCCCAAGCAGTTAAGTATGTTTATGAATCATTTGGAACTGATATATGCTCTGTACTGGGTACCAGTCCTATACAGCTGTATGCTGTGTTTATGAATACCAACATCAGTGAAAATTGAATGTCTAAGAAACTGAATTGTCCCAGACCCACCAAAGAAAAACAGTTTGCCGTTGTGGCCATCTTTATTGAAACAGCCATACTGAAAGCTTGCACAATAACGAACATGCCATGAAACTTTCAACACCATGAAGCGAAGCACGACCTATTGACATAAAAGATCTGTCCACTCCAGCACTTTAAAATACCACAAATGTTATCCACTTATTCCCTAAAGATAAACACCCGCTCATACTCTACAATAAAGAAGCCCTTTGTAGGCGCAGGAAAGCAGCATGGAAAAATAAGAGGGAGGGATAAATCCTGCTTTAATAGACCAGCAGATAAGGCAAAGGGGGGGGGGGGCATTAATCCACTGCTCACCAGAAAATAAAAAGCCCAAACACATCATAAATGACATGCCTCTGGGACAATGCGTTCTATGCCACAAAATGATTGGAATGTTAAGTTACACACAGCAGAATTAAAAACTGATGTTCATGTCTGAAAATAAATATGCAGTAGTTTATGCAAAATGCATCATGTGATGAAGAGTTTAAAACTGGTCAACTAAACAAATGATGACCAGAATATACTGGCAACTAACAAGTCTAGAAAAAAAATGGAAACTTTTTTGTATGCCAGAGTCTCTAAAATGCATAATACCTTCAATGATGCTGTATGCAAAGAAAAGTAGCATGCCTGGTTTGAACGTACAAGAATAGACTTGGTGCAAGACCACGTGGCAGTGGGGTTTTCAGACCTATCCTTTTTTTCCCCACTGCAATGAGCGTTAGAGCTGATATATTATATAAGTAACAGGTAGTGTGAGGAGTGTGAGGGGAGTGCAAAAGGCTTTTGATGTGTTTTTTTCTGCACATTTGATTAATTGAGTTGATTAAATGTTCAGCCAGGATTATTATGCTGATTATAGTGTCACCAGTGAGGTTATACAGATATATGGGTGTATATCCTTTTACTGAAACTCAGTTAATGCATTTCATCTATAGAAACTCAACTTATCTAAACCAGGAAAATTCAAAAATAGAAGAGAAAGAACAATTGCAATATGATTTGCTGATGACCAGAATGAGTTTTCTTAAACTTGTGTGAGTAATGTCTGTACTGTGTGAGCTGGTGGTGTACCTCCAGTGTTTTCCCTATCTTTTCACTATGGTGTGACAGTGGAGTTTTTATATATAAGTTATCGGCAGAGGGGATTGCCCCCCCTTGCAAAAAACGTTTGCTCTGTTTTTTTCTTTTGTTTTTTTATTTTTGAGATTTATTGCTCTAGATAAGTTGAATTTCAGTAAAATGGCATCCACCTATATAAATATATGGGTGTCTGTGTGTGCATGAGAGTATATATATTTATATTCATATATACATATTTAAACATGTATATATATATATATATATATATATATATATATATATATATATATATATATATATATATATATTTGTGTATGTGTGGAGGGAGGTGTACTGAAACTGAACAAAACACCCAAAAATCATTTGCAAATTTGAAATTTTGCTGTCAACACACTACTACACATGCAACAATTGACAATCTTGCGGTCCATGCAAAACTTCTTCTTAAAAAATTACAATAAAACACTCCCACTCCTTGATAACATAATCTAGGGGAAAAGATGTATTTCCAGATCCTGAAAAGTATGTGATTACACATCTGTCGATCGTCTGTTTAGTCAACTAAATGTTGTCAACCTTCAGTCGACTTATATATAAATATACTTGCATTATATACATACTCATGTGTTTGTATGTGCTTATGTATTTCTCTCTCTCTCTCTCTCTCTCTCTCTCTCTATATATATATATATATATATACACACACACATGCAAACACATACATTTTATATATATATATATATATATATATATATATATATATATATATATGTGGGTGGGTGTGTTTTTTTAATTGTGCCATTAAATTTTGAAAGTTCATGAAAGTAAACATTCAAAGACTGATCACTTTAGAGCCCATTTAAAATGACTGAAAATATAAAAAAGTAAAACTATTTATTTTTGCAGGTGGGCAAGCCCCAAGCAGCCCCACACCAATCGCTAATTATTTACACTAACTGTGAGATCACACAATAATGGGGCATGGGCAAATTTGCTAATCCCACTGCAACCTGATCTTATACAAAAGGCTGCCAGTAAAAACTCTCTTTAAAAAAGTTCACTGATATGAATGTTAGTATTTTTATCCATTTACATTTTGTCTCCTCTGTACATGGTGGACTCCATGGACATTTTAGCATGGCCATATGAAGCAGGAATAGAAGGAATGCTTTTTACAAAGTCATTAGCTACTCCATGTCATGTGTATGTGGCATACAGATCTTGTTAATGCACTTTACTGCTCATGTTGGAGCTGAGTAGAGCTGGGTCATGGTATGGACCCATTTTATTTTTTTTTGGTGGGCTCTGCACAGTGCACTAGAAAAGTAAGCTATTGCTCTGCATATGATCATTGCAAGCAAGAAGGTTAAGAGCAACTTGCTAATAACTCTACTTCCAATTATCAGATTAAATCTGCTATAGTATCTAATGAGGAAGAAGGGAAAATATGTCAACAGCTCAATTATTTTTAAAGCATTAACAAGTTCATTATCAGTGCACCCTGTTTGTGAAAAGGCCTCCTTTTGGTATGGGGAGCCTGCACTTGGCTAATCTGTATGTGCTTAATTTGTTATGCAATTATTAATGCAGCAAAAGAGCAAGCAATACCAATACCTTTTGTTGTCACTAAATTAATTAGGTAATAACAGATGTTGTACAATAAATATATATTTGTTTTTTTTTTTATTTTAATTTAATTTAATTAAATTTTTTGAATACTTCCATAATACTTCCATAATTACCCAACTTTTAATTGTAACCTACATCTTTTCTCGTCATACAATTTATAATCAGACCAGCTATTGTGCAGATCACATTAAACCACTTTTCAACATACGAGTGCATATTTTGTGCAGCACTATAATGAACCTTAAATATGACACTGATCCACAGTTTAAATGTCGTGCATAGATTTAGATAACTGAGATGCACAAGACATTGTATTTTGTTACATATGCCTTTATATCTAAGGAAGAACAGCAAAACTTCCCCCATACAAACCATCTGAACAATTCAAGAAAATCCCTCATAGCATTATTCATGCTTCATATGTGAGTGCCAATAATCCAAGACAAACAAAATCTAATCAAATGAATCAATGAATCTTATCTTAAGCCACATTTCATGATGTCTGTGTTTACTCATAATATGGTATTTCAAGTGCTGTTGCCACTAAAAGCTTCTTGGCCTTTTTAGTTCATACACCCAGTTTTTATAATATTGCTGGTAACATCAGGCAGTTGTGATACTTCAATATCTTATTTTATGCTGCTTAGTATGGCTGATGCAGTCAATCAGAACAACATCCAGAAGGAACTATGCCCATTCAGCCATTACCATAGCAACTTCCACCAGAAAAAAAAGATGATTTCACAGGATCCATATTATACCAAGTTGTTTACTTTCCCAGAAAATGTTTTTGTCAAAGTATAAAAAAGGTCCACACCTCTCTACAGCTGGAGGTCAGTACCAAAGCAAGAACACATAATCCTCTTCCCATTCCCACAGTCTTTAACAGGTCAGCTGGGTTTCCATCAAGTGTCCATTGCTTATTTCAGTTGGTGAACAAATAATGATACTATGTTTTCAACTGCTTCCAAAAAGCCTGTTAGAAACCAGAAAGATCCTTTTTTCACCTTAATTTCCACAAGAAGTTGAACACACTTTGCAAAAGATTAATAAATACTTGTCCGAGAAATCAACCATATAGCTTGCAAATGCAGTCAGACTAGCTTAAGGGGGGTAGGATGCAGCAGTCAATGGCCAGCTCAACTTTACTAGGGGAGATCTGGAGAAACCAATGGCTGCAAGACTTCTGGTGGAGACCATGAGCATATCAGGACATCTCTGAGTAATATGGTGGTAGTAACAATGTCCAGTAATTGTTGTACTAATCACTTCCACGTGTAGATAATATTACTGACTACTGTAATCCCAGCTTCTCAATTGTATCTCTCCAAATCGTCCCTTGGTTCCCACAACTAAATACAGATATACAACAAAATTAAGTTTCTAAAGATGTGGGAGGCTCACCTACTAATACTGCATCTGCCAGTACATACAAAGAAGCAAATCAAGGGAAGGAGAAACATGGAAGCCACTAATAGAAGTTGGACTCAACTTCATGTTGTGCTCAGAGAACAAAATAAAAAAGGCAAACATTTAAAAAGAAATATGTGCATGTGTACATGCTGAGAAGTTCATGAAATCACTCAGATGTATATAATATTTGAAGTGGACATTGTTTTACCTCCATGTAAATACAGAAGTCCTGTATTTCAACATCTGGCATACTTTACTTTCTGACTCTGTCTAATACTTCTTCATCTCAGAAATGTGCATTTCTCTTTTCACCATGCTTCTACAGCATACTGACTTGAAAATATCTTCAGCAATCCATGTCCACCAACAAAGTTTCTCAGGTGGATTCATGAACCAAAATATCACTAGGATATCTGCTTCATGAGATTCCCAGTTTAATTAGTGATTTTCCCTTATCATTTTTTTCTAGTGGACATTGCAGACATGAATGCACACTTCTTGGCTATCACACACAATGATTATTAGCAGCCTTTGTTAGCCCCATCATATGGTAGCTCCTGTCCAGTCCATGTTGCTAAAATATGCATAAAGAATCGGATAGGAATGCATAACCTCAGAAGCTAAAGCAATATTTTTTAACCAAGTTTACTGAAATTTAATAGTCAAGAGCTTTTCAGCGGTAAAACAATAAACTACAACACAACCTAAACATAACAACTATGATAAAATCAATATAATACAAGGTTACTGTTTTGTGTACATGTATAATTGCAAGGTAATCTTTCTGAATTCAGAGATAGCACGTAATAAGGAGTGACACAGATGTGCACATTCCCCCTGTGATAAGCTACACTGTCACCATCCCCAGTCAAAGGCCTTTATCCATAGGTATTGCAAAGAATATACCAGAAACTATGATCTTAAGTATGTATACCCAGAAAAAATGGCTGCTTCCCAGTTTGAACAAAATAATATTGAACTTTTTGCTGCCATCAGAAAAAACTTAATTGTGGGGGTGGAGCTTAGATGGCAAACTGAGAGCAGTGAATTTTGGGAGCTCCATAAACTAGTATAATAATATAGGAACATTTTATTATTTTCAAGTTTAAAACATCAGAAATCTATAGATAAACTACTAAAGTACATAAATATCAATTTTGGTGGAGATATACAAAAATGTATCTGTCAAGTAACTCTCATACAGATGTTGCTTTGAAAAAAGAACTGCAATTGATGACATCTACCTAACAGAAACTATCTTTAAAGATGAATGGCTTTAAAAATGACTTAGAAAACCTCAAATTAAATTCTCAAAAACAGACTGGTACTCTTAAGGAACTATTACAGCAATATCATACAAAAACAACAAATATAGAGACTTCTCTAAATGACATTGAAGGGAGAATCAAAGAGAAATAATTCCAAAAAAAATTTCTGCTTAAACAGAATACATGGCTGCTTAACAAAATAGATGACTTAGAAAACAGAGAAAGGAGAAACAACATAAGGATCTTTGGTCGGCCTGAAAACACTGAAGGAAAAGACATTATTTAATTCTTACCACTCTGGATTCCTGAATTTTTAGACTTGAAAGAGGGACTTTCATTTGGAATTGAAAGTGCAAATAGAACACATAGAAAACCTGATTCTAACTCAAAAAATACTCCACCTAGATCAATAGTTATAAAATTTCTTTCATTTCCAGACAAGGAACTAATATTAAAATCTGCTTGGAGAAAATGACCCCTAACATACAATCAAAACCTGATAAGGTTTGACAATGATTATTCTTCCAGAATACTAGAAGAAAGGAAAAAAGTCTGGCCAATAATAAAACCGTTGAAAGAAAACAACATTAAAGCACAGCTGGCCTTTCCAGCCAAGATAAAAATACTTTTTGCTAACGAGATGAGAACCTTTAATGACTTAGAAGAAGCTACTAAATTCATCAAAAACAACAGCATTGTGTCTATCCCAGAAGAAATGGAATAGATGGCCCCTACTCTTAAAAGAATAAAAGAAACAAATCCTTGGACTGATGCTAGAAAGAAGAAACAAAAAATGGATTCTAAGATAGCTGTCCCAAGAAAATTCCTCTTAACAACTACATCTCTAAAGGTATCAACTGATATGGTACATCACTTGTCATCTGTTTTTATTTAAAAAAGGATGGTTTCTTAAATAACTGAGAAAGAGTAATGCTTTATTCAGAATCTTCAAAGAGTCCAATAATTCTTCACAAACAAAGATAGGTCAAGATGGGTTACTATTTACATTATGGGGAAATAAATAATGTATTATATAAGTCAAACAAAGCAACGTATAATACAAACATAGAAGTTTCTATCCTCCTACTTGAACTCAATGAATACTTATCTTGTTCAGTTTTCATTGATTTTACTTATAATAATTTAAGTAATTAACTAATTCATCAAGGTACCATTCATCAGAGTTTAAACTCAAATGTAACAAATCAATATTATATATAATAGCAGTAACAGTGCAGTGTTTTGAAAAGAAATGCTGTCATGGAGATTAATGCCTTCTTCAGTTAAAGTATGATTTAGAAATGTCATGTATATCCTGGTTCAATAATAGTAGCAAGCTCTTAGTACAAATGTCCTCATTACTCTGTCTCAATATAGTGTGTGGAGTGTGTAGATGCAGTTATGTCTGACAGCTAGTACAAATGTCATTATTATTTTGTCTAAACATAGTTAATATCAATTATGGCAGGTATCATAGTTTTGAGTGCTGTTTGATTAAGCCTGACAGGGTGAGTGTTGATGCAGCTGTGTCTGGCAGCTGTTGTATGTTGTCATTTTCATCTCCAGGATGTTGTGGGTTGTGGCTTGTGATCGAGGTTTACTGATGCTTGTGTATTAGGAAGAGACATTTGGTGTTTTAGCCTGGATCCAGGAGAAGGAGGTGGATGGAACTCTGATTTGAGATATTTTAGCAGAGAATAGTTTGTTTATACAGCTGCTGAGTGAGAGGTGAGAAGGCTGGAAGAATGCGTTATCTCTTGTGGTGGCTTGTTGGGAGTTTTTTTTTTTTTATCTGTTTGCTCTTCATTCTTTTCCTGGCTGTTGCCTCATTGAAAAGGAGGGAATTTAGGCTTGAAGTTGCAGTGAAGTGAATATGTTAAATAACTGTGTGCTATAATCTTTTATTGAGGTTTTATATATTTTACATCCTACTTTACAATGATTGAATTGCTTGTCATCTATCTTTCATGTAAATATTAATTGCTTATACAATAAGTAGACATTTATATTGTATTAGAATTCTGTCTAATCTACAATAGTAATATATCTGTTCAAAATAATATAAATATTGCTTATTCCTATTACAGATATTCTCCATATGATAATTCAATTTATGGTGCTCAGATGTTCTGGATTGTCAAGGTATGAGTGATAATCTGATGGACTTATGTTTATCCATCAGATTAGGAATGATTTTCATTCCATGGTTAGTGCAGATCTTAGTTTTGTTAGCATTTATTAATTTAAATTTATTTCACAAAAACATTTTTAGTATGCCTGACCAAAACATTACTTTATTGAAATACACTCAAAGTATAAAACAGATCATTTAATTTAAAAGTTCAAACATATACTTTATAGTTATCAGAGGAAAATGTTTAATAGTCACAATAAACAAAAAATGCATAGTCTAAATAACCTAAGATGGATTTAACTTTATCTTTAAATACCAATAGCTTAAACAATCCTAGCAAGAGATCAAATCAACTGAATATTTAAAACTGAACAAAGTACAGATTGTCTTCCTTCAAGAAACTCATTTCAAAACAAATGACAATTACAAATGGAATCCTAAGGAATATATGATATTGGTGCAATTCACTTATAAGACCAAGACAAAAAGGGGTAAAACATGTGATTAACCGAGAATTCATTTATAAGTATGAAGATAAAGTATGAAGATAAAGAAGGCCTTATGGCATTAGTAATAGTTAAATATAATGACAGAATATGGACCCTAGCCAATCTATACTGGCTCCCAGGCATTGGAACAGTAACTGTTAAAAAACACTTGGATTTCATTTCCAATAATTAAAAAGGTAACTTAATATTAGGAGGAGATTGCAACTGTATATTTGATATTTCTGAAACTTAAAAGACCACTGCATACATTTGCTGTATCAAAAGATTTAAACAAGTGGATAGAATCATTTCATCTTGTAGATACTTTCAAATTTAAAGAAGATAAATGTTTGTTGTTTTCCCATCAAGATCACAAATTCGGTACCCAAACTAGAATAGATAAAATATTTGCTGCTCGTGACTTACACTCTAAAATCATTAATTTCTCAATCACTCCCTGCCCCTTTTCAGACCACAATTCACTGATACTAAAACTTCAAAATGGGTACAAACGATTAATCTTTAACTCCAGAATTCCAGCATATATAACTAAAATTAAAGAGTTCAAATCCTGGTTATTATCTGAATTACAGTTCTTCTTAGGTATTAATTACACCACAGAGATAAATAAAATAATGACATGGGACTCATTAAAAGCTTACATATATGGTAAAATCCTAACTTGGTATAAAAAAATCAGAGAATGGGATTCTGAATTATTAGATCTACAATCCAACCTTTTTTTCAGTAAAAGCTGAAAAAATCAAAATCATTTGGAGATGAAAAAGAAAGTAGAAGTAATAAATAAATACAATGAAATTTTAACACATAAAACTAGTTTAGCTTTAAAAAACTAAAAATTAATACCTTAGCCACTTCTCCCTAATATTTACATAATTTATCCACAAGAATCAAAATACAATCAAAAGCTAATACCATTAAAAGTATCTTTCATGAGAAGAAACCGAAAAATGTCTCGGATATAGGTGACATTCTTGATGCCTATAGAAATCACTATATGGAACATTTCCAAAAAGAAAATATACATATCGCTCAATTAAATCTAGATGAAAAATGTTCTAATATAAAAAAAAAAAAAAAAATTAAAACTGGATTTGCAATTACCCATATCCTACAAAGAAATTACAGATACAATAAAACAGGGTAAAAATAATAAAACTCCAGGTATAGATGGCATAATTATGGAAATATATAAACTTTTTCCTTCAAATATACTATCCCTCTTCTATAAAACTCTATTAGAAATTCAGTCACAAGCTTTCATACCTCCCTCGTGGAGATATTCTTTAATCACACCAATCCTAAAGGAAAACAAATCCCAACCTCTGTACCTCATATAGACCTACATCATTATTAAATAATGACTATAAGATATTTATGACAATATTAACTAACAAAATGAAAATTCCACTATTTAAAACAATAAATAATGATCAAACTGTATGTATATATCATAGACACACACATGACAATATTAAAAAGATAATTTCTCTTATAGATTATGTTAATAAAGAAAATAAACACTCATAACTGGCTTAGATATAGAGAAAGCCTTTGATTCCCTAAATTGGGACTATTTATTCAAAATCCTAATGCTATTTCAATTTTCTGCATCCTTTGCTTATCTCCTAAAGAATATATATACAAATAGTTTAGTGTATGTCAAATTAGATAATTTTACCTCTGAATCTATACATATAACTAAAGGCACTAAACAAGGATGTCCCATGTCACCGATTCTGTTTGCTCTGGCTACTGAAATACTGGGAGATTCAATTAGTAACAATATAAAAATCAAAGGAATAGATGTTTATGAACAATACAATTCTAAAGTAATGCTATTTTCTGATGACATATTACTAACATTATCTAATATAAAAGGGACATTAGAAGAATTAGATATATTAATTGACAATATTCACATGACTTCAGGACTCCATTTCAATAAATCAAAATCAAAATGTTTATTTTTATATAAAAAAAGAACTGCAAACTAATGGGGATCACATCATAGCGAAACAAGAATCTACCTTAAAATATCTAGGAATTGAGTTATGCAAGGATAATAATGAATTAGTCTCAAAAAAGTACAATAGTATCATCAATACAATAAAAAATTCCTGTGGAAAAATGGAACACAATAATATTAACATTTGAAGATAGGCTACATTTAATAAAAATGTGTTTACTGCCCAAGATCCTATATATAGCCTTGGCAATACAACTGTTACCAGAAAGGAATATACTTAAATAAATAAATTCATGCCTAATAAATTTTTTATGGTTTCCCAAAAGAAACAGAATAGCTTTAATATATCATATCAGACCATGGAAACAGGGAAGATTTAACTTTCCTGATATAGAAACATATATAAAAGCAGCAATATCTCAAACAATCTCAGATTGGATAAGACCAAATTACTCTGCAAATTGGAAAGAATTACTAACTGTAATATCTATAAATGAATTTGATTTACAAAATAAATTTTAAATAACAGATAAAAACTATTTTCCATGGCACATATTATGTATTAGTATACAATATAACATAACTAAAACAACTAACACTCATATGATTAATTATTACATTGACTCATTTAAGAAAATTATTAATGCAAATATAGATTTAAAAATCTGGTTTGATCTTTTATTTATAGTCACAAAGAACTTTTCACATAAAATATATAAAAAATGTATTAATTCCTGGGAACAGAAAGGATTTGTTTGTTGGCTCCAATGTATCAAAGAACTAAGAGTTTTAGATATGCAAGAAATAAAAACAACGTACAAAATTCCACAACAGGACTGGCCACCTTTACAGAGTATTCTGTCATATTAGCAAGATTTAAGTAGAATAATTAACAATTCTTCATTTAAAGAAATACCTAAATTTACAAAATACATGTATGAAATCATATATAATGACTTTGACATGGGAAATAGTATTTTAAAATTTTACAAAATATTGATAAACTATAAAACAGTATCCAAAAACCTCATATTGGAAATACATAACAAAAGGACACTCAATACAGTTAACTAAAGATATTAAAACAAATATTTATTATCGATAAAATATACATCCATTACATAATACTGGAAAGTTTTTAATGGGAAATGTTTGCACAGAGCATTCTTAACCCCAGACAGAAGCAGTAAAATTAGTTCTTCCATAAACGGAATATGTTGGAGATGTGAGCAAGTACACAATGCAGATTGGAACAACATTTTCTTTGATTGTGTTAAAATTAAGCCATTTTAGAATGATATTAATAACTTTCTACAACCTTTATTTAATGGATTATTTTATTTAACTAAAGCTCTTGTATTATTAAATGTGAACAAAGGTCCTCATTTGAATAGGTCAAACATGTATCTATTATGGACTATACTTGCAATTTCAAGGATTGTATAACAAGAAGATGGAATACAAACACAATACCAACTTTGGAAGACTTTTACAGCCTACTGAAGACCACAGCCTTATTGGAAATTAAAATTAAAGAACTAAGAATTTATCCAAAGCCATTTATCAACAACCCTTGGGGAAAAGTCTTATCATTGACTGACACTATACAATAATTGATCAGACACTCTGATAATGGATTTGACATACTTATAAAGTAACTGTATACATTATGATATGTTATAGTGCCAGGTTAATGTAAGTGTACATAGTTATTTATGATATTATGTATAAGTACTATGGAATTCATTCAAATGTACTTGAAAAATAAAAAATGAAAAAAAAAAGAAAAGCTTAATTGTATTTGATTGTATTAGTTTAGCATACCATGATGAATAAAAGACTTGAACATAACAATAATATTGGGGTAGAGACATGATCCTTAGTGCTATCGTCTTCACCATTATGTCTGATGTAGATATGCCTATTATTGAACAATTTTACTTATGTCATAATTTACTTTGTCACAGCAAGGTTCTTCCATATCACAAATTCCAAACAAAATCTAGAATCTTCAACCATAGCTCTAAAAAGTCCTTGATTTTGCAGAACAACCACTATTTTCCTTATATTTCTGCCTTGTCCCTCAGAACTATTTTTTCTTTGAAATCACATGATTACAATAAATCAATAATACCAGACAATAGGTTTCATAATTTTCATTACTCAAAGAATGCATGTTGATATTAAGCCTGCTGTTCTGTTACCTTTCTAAGTTAATTATAGTCATTTATGGTCTGAGGAAGCTACAGGGAAGGTACGCCAAAAGCTTACCATAATTATACAGTTTTTAAGTTAATTATAGTCATAGTTGAAAAATATTCCTTGGTTTTGGGCTTTTGCCCCCATTAATTTTAGCTTTACCCCTGTTTGAGAAATATGTTTTCAGACCACCTATTTTAATGGATTCAACCATAACTCACAACATGAAAGCAGACTGAGCATAGCTAATGCCAAAATCTAATAATTTTCTTAATCTGTCAATGTCCTGTTTGATCCTGGACAATATATCACATCTTGCGTGAATATTATGTTGACATCTGTCTAAAATAATGCATCAGCTAAAAGGGTCCCATGTTTAAATCAAGCTTAGCAGAAATGGAAAGTTCAGGAGCCTGTTCTGTGGATCTCCTGACAACAGAAACAGGGAGGGTCATCTTTGCATTCATATACATATATTCTGATTGATAAACTGGTGTAGGGAGGTCTACCCAATGACAAAATGTGAGGAAAAATGATTCAAGGATAATACAGCAAACCAAGCAACTAAATGTCAGACTACTAAGTATTTTAGTAAATTCTAAACAGAGAACTGTTTCTGATGTCTGTATATTGAGGTTAGCCAGAATGTGTAACATATACATGAACAGACTAGAGGTACTACTTCTATTTGTAAATCCTACCTGTATAGAGTTCATTAAATCTGGTAAGACGTGATTCAGTCTACTCACAAATATTTGTGCTACAATATTTTTTCATCCCCTCCAAACTATTAATGCCTTTCCTCAACCTTCTGGGCCAATCATTCCTCCATTGACTGACTATAATTTTATTATTTTCAGCTGGGTTAAATTAGACAAATATGTGCAGCTGTCTTTGGGTTGCCTGTCTTTTTTGTGTTTGTTTTCTTTTTGACCTTGCATCTGTCCTGCTCTTACTTCCAGCATGCAATAATGTGAATTATCCAAACAAAAAGAATATGAATGACTCAGGTAAAAACAAGGTGCATAAAACAGATATGTAAATTAAATAAAATGCACCAAATTAGCACACAAACATATGTTTATTCAAACCAAAAATAGAAAAATAATAAACATGGTTAGCGCTTTAACAACTACACTAGTTGCTTCATCAGGCACAGTAGTTTAACATAATAAAGCTTATATAGAAGATGCAATAAAGTCAGCTGACAATCCAATAGTCACATGTTCCAGTGCTTATAAATGTGTAACATTAAATATATGTAAATGTAAATATGCATAAAAACATAAATAAATATGCATTAATATACTAATAAATGATTAAAACATTACTATAAATATATATAAAAGACTTAGTTAAAATACTTAAAGAAATATAATAATACAATAATTCTAGTGATTCAATGGTCTGGCTTTTAAAAAAAGGGTTTAAGGAACTATTTCCATTCAAGCCAGGATATTTCTCAGCCTTCAACTTAAGAATCCATTTTTGTTCTATGCTTTCTGTAGTATTTTCTGTCACCTCCCGTATATATGAGAGAACATGTTGAATAACAAAAAACTTAAAAGTATGAGACAAATCAGTTTTTCTAATATGATTTACCAGTGCACTTGTCTCTTTACAATTATTTATATCTCTAACATGCTCAAGGATCCTGTCTTTCAGGACCCTATTAGTTTTTCCTACATAATATGCAAAACATTTTTGACAGAAACAAAAATACACAACGTTAGCAGTCCTACAATCAGCATAACTATAACTGGTTATAGTAAATTTACGTAGAGGATGAATAAATGTCTTGCTGCTATGAATATATTTACATGCAGTACAATGTCTGCATGGAAAAGTACCAACACGTGTAGAAAAATCAAATCTGTTAGGTTCTGTTCTATAAGGTAAATGTTGTTTTAAAGACTTGTTATCCCTAACAGAAAATAATGGAGTTTCACTGATTATATTAGTCAACTCTAGTACTTTATGAAGTAAATGCCAAAAATCAATCAATTAACCAATAAACCTTTCCAATAAATTTTTAAAGAAATATTCTAACATCTGTTCTCAGTAAAAAATAATATTACATAATATTGCATGTTAAATTACAAATGTCTTGCTTTCTGCATAATAATATGAATATAATAAACAGCAAACTGTTAAAATTTAAAAATATATGTTATAAAAACATTAAATAAAATTAAACATATATTACATGCTGTTATTTATCGAATACAATCAGCTGATTGGTAATTATTGTATTAGAAAATATGTATATAACTAGATTCTTTGCACCAGTGCTTTCATCTGAAGAAGTCTGTGTCTCAGACGAAAGCGCTCATTTATTAGCTTTTCAAGTTGTCAAAATTGATTGTTGCACTTTATTCGTGGTACTGGACTCCTGTTCGTTTTTGGATTTGTTTTAATGGTGTACATATAGTCACACTCATTTTTTTCAGTTTTTTTTTAATGCATGTCCCAGTGCTTGGTGGCCGTCAACACTCTCCTTACTTGTATACTGTCAATTCATTCCCTTACCTGAGAATTTTACCTCAAAATAGGGTAACAGGGTAATTCAGACAAACATGGGGAGATGATAAGATATGCAAATAAACTCAGAAATCCTTACATTAATCACATTTGACCATGGAATAAAGGAGCCATTGGGTTTCCAAACTTAGAAAGCTATGCCAAAACATCAGTACTATTGTGCTCTTTGCTTAGATAATATATATGATTATCATGGGGAAAATATAGACGTAGTCTTCTGTGAAAAAAAAGTGATATTAAACCAGGTGCTTCATTATTAGATATAGTTTCTAATATAATGTTATGGGTAATTAAAATTATATTAATACTTCAAAAAGACTAACTAAATATAAATATGTAAATATGACTCACATCCTTTACAGATTTTATTGTTAAAAACTCTTCAATTAAAAATAACTATTTAGACTGAAGAAGTGCAGCTGGCTGTAATGTAGTCCAACTAAAGAAACCAATAATAGTGAATGCTTTAATAGTGGAAAAAACTAATTACTATTTACTTTAGTTCCCATAGCAAAGACAAATTTATTTTCTGATAGTAATATTCATAGCAAAATGCTTACTTTAAATCTAAAATGTATTTACTGTTATGACTGTCTATATGGACTAAACCAACTGATAAAATAATGCAAAAGTTTAAATTTGAATCATAAACTCAGGCAATAGACAAATATAAAAAAAAACTTTATATAGAAAACAATGACAAGAAATAAAAAAAATATGTGTCAGTCAGCAGGATGAATGCTCTCCCATTAAAGACCTTGTCATCTCTAGGTTGGTAATGTGTTGTGTGGAAATTGTGATAGCATGTATACTTTATACTATTATAGGTTCATAAGTCTATGCTAGGCTAATGACCACAAAGGCCTTTTTAAGCCTAGCTATGTAACCCAACTGTACCTTACAAGTTTATAAACTAAATAGTAGCATAAATACCATGTGTGATCATCCCTGAAAAGAGGCTGCTAGCCTAATGGACCTAACCCATTCAACAAAATGATAAATATATGAATTAAAATTAATTTAAGGGGTATACGTAGACCAGGGCTTGGATTGTCAAGCATTTACAGACTGCCTCTGTCCATCAGGAACATATGGGCCAAACCAGAGGTGAATTTATGATTCTTCATCAATTGGTCCAAGTTATGATTAAACTGGGTTATATTCTCTCAAACTTTCACAAATCTTTTAGCATTATGTCCTTATTCTCCTTTTAAAAAAAATGCAAACAGAATACTCTGTATGCTGGGATTTCACCACCTTTGCTACTGTAGCTATGTATTTTTTGTCATCATACTTTATTTTAGGATGAATCACATCCAGTGCATTTATTTTCTTCCTCAACTAACTTTATGAATGTATACATTTCCATGTAGATGTGGTTCTATGCTTCAGAAATCATAAGTGCCATGACAGCTGTCTATTTCAGCTGCCTTTCTATCATGCACTTTTTTCCTGAGACATATGAAGTATTGTAGCTTTTAACCTTATTTCTTCCATGACATTACTGCTGATAACATTTTAAAAGTGCTGTCTTCATCTGAACCTGTTCTGAATATTCTGAAATCTGTTCATTATGAATGCCAGTAGGTGGTAAGGATAGCAGTTGCTCAGATGTTCTCATTCCAAGTTTGATTAAATGCCTCTAAAACACTGTCACTATATTTTCAGTTACTGTTTGATTTATGATTCACCATGAATTCCAAAATCAAAATATGCAATTCATATTACTTATTGTAGCTGAGGATAAATTCAGTTGTCCAATCTATGAGAGCTGGTCTGAGAATGGCTATTGAAACATATTTATACAAAGCAAACAACAACAAAAAACTTAATGGAATTGAAACTGACAGAAAAAAGTTTACAAACTTTTAACATGTTGTATACCATTATTTTCTAGCTATAGATGGCACTCCATTTAAAAACTGACAGTTTATGTAGAAATAATATTAGGATTCTAAATGAAAATAGTCCATGGGGACTTCACTGTTATCAAAAATAAATCAACAAAGAAGTCAATAAATAAATAAATTGCAAACTTTGAGGAAAGCTGCATAAGACAGAGATATTACTGGAAAACTAAACGAGGAGCTAGAAACCGGTTATTATTTGTTTCATTAACTATTGGATGTCTCAGACTTGGACCAGTCAGCACCAAGGAATAACAATGCTAGTCCTCTGCAGGGCTACAGCAAGTCATCGGTGAGTCTCTTGTCCACTAATTACAGATAGGCCATTGTCTGCAAGTTATAAAGTCAAGACGTTTCTGGCTCTTGGTTAATCTTACTTTAGCTACACAGATGATTTTTGAGAATTTTTATAAATGTATATATATATATATATATATATATATATATATATATATATATCTATATATACATACACACACATATGTTTTTTTACATTATCTGTTTATTTATTGACATTTGTTTACTGGGAATATCTGCCTGGATAATTTTAATAATTTTCACCTGGCAAGAAATGCTCCACAAATAAAATAACAGAAAATACACATATACAGATGAAAATTGACATAAGTATGTAAGGGTTGTACAGGATATGTACGAGGGTAGTGTGAGATTGGTGAGGACTGCGGTGGGAGTCACAGATATGTTTAAGGTGGAGGTGGGATTACATCAAGGATCAGCTCTGAGCCCCTTCTTATTTGCAGTCATGATGGACAGGTTGACAGATGAGATCAGACAAGAGGCCCCATGGACTATGATGTTTGCAGATGACATTGTGACATGTAGTGAGAGTAGGGACCAGGTTGAGGAGACCCTGGAGAGGTGGAGATATGCTTTAGAGATGAGAGGAATGAAGGTCAGCAGGGCTAACATAGAATATATGTGTGTAAATGTGAGGGAGGGTAGAGGAATGGTGAGGATGCAGGGAGTAGAGTTGGTAAAGGTGGATGAGTTTAAGTACTTGGGATCAACAGATCAGAGTAATGGTGAGTGTGGAAGAGAGGTGAAGAAGAGAGTACAGGCAGGGTGGAATGGGTGGAGAAAAGTGTCAGGAGTAATTTGTGACAGACGAGTAGCAGTAAGAGTGAAAGGGAAGGTCTACAAGAGGGTAGTGAGACCAGCTAAGTTATATGGGTTGGAGACAGTGGCATTGACGAAAAGGCAGGACTTAGAGCTGGATGTGACAGAGTTAAAGATGTTAAGATTTGCACTGGGTGTGACTAGGATGGACAGGATTAGGAATCAGTATATTAGAGGGTCAGCTCAGGTTGGACAGTTTGGAGACAAAGCAAGAGAGGCAAGATTGCGTTGGTTTGGACATGTGTTGTGGAGGGATGCTGAGTATATTGGGAAAAGGATGATAAGGATAGAGCTGCCAGGTTAGAGGAAAAGAGGAAGGCCTAAGATAAGGTTTATGGATGTGGTGAGAGAAGACATGCAGGCGGTTGGTGTGAAAGAGCATGATGCAGAGGACAGGAAGAAATGGAAACAGAAGATCCGCTGTGGTGACCCCTAACGGGAACAGCCGAAAGAAGATGATGATTAGTATATACAGAAAATACATAGATTAATACAAATATTAATATACATGACATGTAGAATAATGTGCATATACTACTGTTAAAACAAGATGAATACAATATCATATAGCACTGAAACATGGTGACATAAGTGTGTGAGTTTATGGCTCACTCATAAAGTAAATGTCAGTGTGGAGCACTTAAACAGTAGAATGGGAGGAGGAGGAGAAGGGAGGGAAGAGTAAGAAATAAGTATTTGTTAGCATAAATAAGTGGAGTACAAATGAGAGATAAAGAATAAAAATAAGATACAGAGGAAAGAAAACCAGAGTAAGAGAAATATAAAAAAACAAGGAAAAGGAGAGATGAGGAACGTATAACTATATAGAGGTATTAGAGGAGTAGGAACTGAAATCATGAACCAGGAGATCAGCATATGCAAAGCCAGGAGTCAGAGAGGAAAACGTTTGCAGTTTAAGTACAGGAATGTTTTGTATCACCCTGACTGGCGCACGGATTGTTTTAAAGACTTTTGCTAAACAGTGTGAGTACAGACTTTTACCACAGTTTTTATAAAGCTCATAGATAAGTTCATAGGTTCATAGGTATCTACTAGGGTAATGACCACAAGGGCCTTTATTAAACATTGCCATGCATCCCAATTCTCTGACAAGTTCTGATACCCTTAATAAATGTAAGTACGGGCTTGGGAGGTGAAACAATTGCAAGCAGATGCCTGGGAGATGAGTCATTTACAGCCTGGCTGTGTCCATTAGAGACATAGGTGCCAAACCAGGGATGAATTTCCTGTTCACATCCAATTTTTCAAGCTACACTTGAATTGGATTAGGGAGAAACTCTGTTTCACATGGACTGGAAGCCTGTTCCAGAGAAGAGGGAGTCACTGGGGTATATATACCTGTCTGTTCAGCAGGTCCTATTGATATCACAGGCAAGGTTTAAGCCTTTAGAACAGGTAATTTTGATGATTTATTTTTGCGGATAAGCAGCAGCTCCTTCAGAGTTGGTATGACAATGCCTGGTATACCAGGCATAGATCTCATCTCAACAGCCTATAGGCATGCCTCTCAACTTTCCAGATTTTCACAGAATGTCCATATTTTTGCTTAGTATTTTTGGTCTGTTTCTTCTAAAATTGTCATTTACTGGTAAATCATTGAGGACTGAAATCTGAAAATAATGGCAGACATTTGAGTTTCAGACTTGACATCCTTCGGAACATTCACTCTACTGGAAAACCTGTTATTCTATCAACCTCCTAAGTTGATAAGAGCAATATTAAAAATGTGTCCCTATTTTTGGGCCTTTCTCCCCCCATTTTTTGTGGCTTTGTCCAGATTTCTTGCTCTAACAGGTTGAGAGGTATGCCTGTAGGAAAAAGAATACAGGGATAGAGCCTTGAGGTAATCTGCAAAGGACATGTTACTTACATCCTCTATTCTTTTAGTGAAGAATCTCTGTGGACATTCTATTTGCTGGGTATGCCTGGTTAGGCATATACCGAAGGGGCACTGTACTCAATGATAGGTCTGATGAATGCTGAATACAGTGGATCAATGACCTATTTGGACCTAGACGCCATACCTTTTTTTATAAGTTGTACAACATAGAATGATTTCCTCAGTAATGTAGATGTGATGATTAAAGGCTAGATTACTGTCTCTATGTATCCCCAAGTCCCTGACTACCAGGTCAGCTCTAAGGGGAGTGTTATCAATATGATGGTTACTGGGGTGGGTGACTTCCTGAAGGGTACTATTATGCATTTTTTGGCATTTAGTTTTAGTCCATGGTTATGCCAGCAGTTATTTGCCTGTGTCAGTCATTCCTGGAGAACATTTGTGTCAGTGGATGATTCAATGACAGCTCTTAATTTGCAATCATTTGCAAATTTAGTCAGTCACAGGCCACTGACATAGGCCTTGACTTCAGAGAAGTAAATGCCAAAAAGGAGCAGTCCCAGGATGAATCCCTGAGGGACTTCACTTGTGACTGGCCTCTTTGTAGAGGAGGACTCCCCAATTCTAACTTTCTGGATCCTGTCTGTGTGCCTTCTGGCAATTCACCAGGTAACATAAGTGTGTTTACCTAACCTCTTAAGTATGTCAACAATGCCTATGCTGGGGATTGTGTCAAATGCCTTGGCTAGGTCAATGTAGGCAGTATGATGATTTGGGAGTCAGTGATGGAGAATTGCAGTTATAGTTGGACAGAATATGGGATTAAATATAATTCTGTAATTTAACAGAAGTGGGGTATAATTTAGTTGGTGGGATAATTCTAGCCAACTTAAAGTTTTTAGTGCAAAACATTGATGTGTTCTGTTTTTTTGTATTAGCTGCAAATCCAGCTAGCTTGCAACCCTGTTCAAGTTTAGAATTTAGGGTGGCTGAAGGTTAGAAACAAATAATGAAAGGGAGAGTAGGCATGTAGTGGCAAGAGTGACTGCTGGATGCAATAAAGAATTGTTTATCTCTATATAGCATTCCTATTTTTTTATGACTTTTTTATATATTTCTTTATATGTGGAGGTCATAGATAATGTTGTCATCTACTGTAACCCACAGCAGTTTTGCATGGGGCAGTGCGTCAACTAATGTGTTGTTTAGGCAAGTGGTTTTAAAGTTATGTTTCTCATCGGTATGTGATTTGGGGAAAATACAAGGACTGTGGTTTTCTTCTGAAGCGCAATACAGTGGTAAAGAGGGATAAATTGCAGGTGCCTCTGAGTGCTGTTGTGTAACTTTTCCCATCACTGGTGTGGGCATATCACACTTTAAAGCAGTTTTCTCCTGTAATCCTCCTATTTTGTTGTATTATATGTCACCTATTACAAGAATAATAAACATATTATTTGTATTATGCTGTGCTAACTACAACTCCCTGCTCCAGATACTTTCTCCCATCCTAATTGTCTAGTGAAAAAAGAGACAAGGGAATTAAAGGAGATGACCATAAAGTAGAACACTAGTAGCAGGTAAATAAGCCAGCCATGTAGAAAAGCATATTTTTAGTTGGACAATTAGTGTGTTTATAAAATGAAAGGTTATATAACCATTAGTAGTTAGGTAGAATGTATTAAAAAGCATGTGGGGACCAGACAACTTTACAATATGTTGCTATAATGGAAATTAGGATATAAAGTTCTAGAGAAGAGATCAGACTAACAGGAATACCACCATAATACATTTCAAGCAAAATGCAGTTTAACTTATACAAAGTTCAAGACCGATTTCAGTAACATAAGACAGCTGATAACATCAACAGCTGTTTAACACAATATGAATTCAGGCAAAACTGAACATTACTGTAGGCAGTGCCTTTGAGTCCTGCAATATAAACAATGTCAAAACCTGACTATGTATGTATATGTGCAAGTGTTTTAAAACCTGGTTGTGTGTGTGCATATGTCTATATTTATTTATTATTTATTTATTGCAGTTGGTTTACCAGAATAGTCCATTGGGCCTCGAAGAACCCGTTTTCAATGGAGTCCTGGGGAGAAAAGCTCCAAAACAGAAATAAATCTACATTAACATTGACAATAGTTTCTAGGTACATCGTAGTAAAAGAACATAAGCAAAATATAAATGTTCGTTAAAATTGATAGTAACAGCCTTGGTACATGCTATAGAAGCAACAAACACAAACATAAAAGCAGATTAATGAGCAAACATAGAAGATGAAAACAGTAGGTTATGGTATGAAAGGGCATATAGTAGAGTTGGTTTTATAGTAGAGTAGGTTATGAGGGGTGGGTATATATAAATATATATATATATATATATATAGCTATATAGCTATATATATATATATATATATATATATATATATATATATATATGGGTCCATATGACTTGGTCGACTGTTCATTTGGTCGACTGTTTATTTGGTCGACAGTTCATTTGATCGACAAGCATTTTAGGTGGGGAGGAGGCTGTGCCCCCACCCCTAACTATATATATTAACTCCAGGGTCACACAACATTGGGGTAGGGGGCAAATGCTTGTCGATCAAATGAACTGTCGACCAAATGAACAGTCGACCAAGTCATATGGACCCATATATATATATATATATATATATATATATATATATATATATATATATATATATATATATATATGGTTTCACTTTACAATCCCAAAATACTGAAATATCAAAATTCAGTATCACAAGACTGTAAACCAAAAAACTGAAAAACCCAAAATCCCAAAAGCATGAAATTCAGAATTGCGACTGCCCACATATACACTCCACACACAAACAAGCACACATGCACCTTCCTCCATACACTACAAACCAACAAAACAAACACATGCACGGACACTACATATAAGCTGGGGAGCTGCACCCTCCACACACCCTCTACTTATATATACTAAGTACGAGGTCACACTTAAAACACAAACACACAAAAACCACCAATACACATTCTACACTCCCATTGCACAAACACACATCACGTACATACATTCTCAACACTTACGCACTCACAATCTTACCTACCTACCCTAACCCACACATCAAAACTCCAAACACACTCACACACACTAAAATCCAAAACCAGTACCCCAAGTAAAACATCACTTACCTGAATCTCCAGCTATATCCACATACCACACCACACATCACGAACACAGGGAATCCCACGTTACGTATGCGACTCCACATCCATGGATTCGACATTTCCGCATTCGAGATTATGCACTTTCGCACAAGTACAGATTCGACATTTTGGTCTCGAGCTACTGAAGTTCGATATTTCATTAGTTCAAGATTCTGAAGTGAAGTTATATATATATATATATATATATATATATATATATATATATATATATATGTATATATATGTATATATATATATATATGATAATATAAAACACAAGTGGAACCAGAGCGGAAAGGCAGCCAAAAATTACAAAGTCCAGTAACCAGCCATCAACGTGATGATAAAAAATCCTTCTTTTATTCCACAAGTAAAAAAGAGAGAACGAAATGAGCGCTTTCGCGTATGTACCATACGCTTCATCAGATTTCATTATTTTGCAGAAACAGCTCAGATTAAATAGCTATGTCTTGCTTCCAATTAAGATAATTACCTTATTAATTAATGAAATCTCAAACCTTTTTAAAGGCATAGCTAACTTCTAAAAACAGTGTTGGATATATATACTTCATAACATATCACAATATAACTTGATTCTATGGCATCCTAAAACATTCCTGAGCTAATTCAAAAATATATAACAAAATCTATATATAAATACCCCAATTTTAAAAAATAAAGAAAGTATATGAATATATTTCATTTCTCATATAAATAAGCAAACCAATTTAATTAAAAAATATATAATAACAGATCAATTCATGCTTATGCCTTTCGCTACAAGTCAGACCGAAATTGATACATGATATATTGCACATCTTATAGAACAAAGTGCTGTGTGCTCAAAATTTATTAAACTACATATAAATGTATATGTATATTAATATAAATAAATAAATAAATAAAACTATATAAATATACAAATATAAATATATGTATAACATGGTATAAACAGATATAAAATGCTGAAGGAATAGAAGTAATTAATATATATATATGAGGAGTATGTAAAATACAAGTGTATAGTCTCTGTAAACTCTGAGAAGAGGATATATAGACCATATGCCAAACCATATATTATTTACGATTCCTTAATATTGGTTTCAGAGGAACATGTTGATTTAATCCTGGTGGGTGGTTTGCCCTCATTCTTAATATCCATTGTATTTCCTTTTGTTCTAATATATTGACCACATCACCCCCATTATTACCATTCTCAATAATTTGTAGGACTCTAAATTTGAAACTATGTTTCTCATACTGAATTATATGTTTCGCCAATGCATTTGCTTCGTTGTTCCTCTTTATATCGTATATATGATTATATATTCTCTTCTTGAACTCCCTTTTAGTAAGCCCTATGTAGAATGCCAAACAATGTTCACAAGTGGCTAAATAAATGACATTGCAGGTATCACATGATGCATAGAATTTAGGTGTAAACACATAATTCAGAACAGGATGTATATACGTTTGCTCTTCTGTGATGTATCTACACATATTGCAATGTTTACATGCAAAAGTGCCCAAATTCAAATTTGGCTCTATGTCCATTGTCACCTTCTTCTTATATGTTTTACACAGTAATCTCTTCAGATTCTTGTTATTCCTATAGGTGAAACTAGGTGTTTCACCTACTAATTTTAAAGTTCTATCATCCACTGTCAACACCTGCCAATGATCACTTATAATATTTTTGATCCTCTTATTATCATTGGTATATGTAGTGACAAAGTGAACTTTTTCTTGCTGTGACTCCAATGACTTCTTCCTATTTGCCTTAAATCTGAATTATCTATTGTTCTAATCACCTGCTTTCTAATCCCTTTAACCAATGTCTTATTATAACCCCTCTGTAAAAATAAAGTTTCCATCCTATCTGCTTGAATTCCAAGATCTAAGTGTTCTTTACATATCCTATTCAGTCTAATGAATTGACTTTTCACTATGCCACTAAAGACATATCTCGGATGCATACTATCAAAACTAAGTAATGCATTCTTCCAACATTTTTTTCTATAAAGACTAGATGCTATTCTCCCATTGCTAATTTTCAGATTTAAATCTAAATAATTCACTTCAGTATAGGATGCCTCCATTCTAAACCTTAGAAAACTGGATGTGCTTTCTAGATGTTTCAAAAAGTTTTCAAATTGTTCTACTGTGCCTTCCCAAATTATTAGAATATCATCCACAAATCTTGAATATAGTATGACTTTCTTATATAGGTCATTATTAAATAAATGTTCTCTTTCCCACCAATTAACCACCAAATTTGCATATGTATTAGCGCAGGGTGTGCCCATGGCAACACCCCACTTCTGTAAATACATTTGCTCTGAAAAAGAAAAAACATTATTAGAGAGAACTAAATCAAGTAGTTGACAAATTAATATGATCTTATTACAACTTATTTCAGGATATAACTGAAGTAATTCTCTAATAGATTGTATACCCTGATCATTAGGGATACATGTAAATAGACTTTGTATATCTAGTGTGACAAGTAAATGTGTCCCTGGTTTCAGTTCTACCTCAAGATGATCAAATATTTCTAACAATTGGTAGCTATCCTTTAAAATTGTGGGAATCTGATTCATAATAGGTCTTAAATTTTTTTCCAGATAAATGGAAATATTTTGTGTGGCCCATCCTTCACCATCTACAATAGGTCTGATGGGAGGTGGGAGTATATCCTTATGCATTTTGGGCAAGGCTTTGATGTTCGGTATCCGGGGGGATTCCACAGTGAAAAAATCATACAATTCTTTGTTAATTTGATAACACATTAACATGTCATACAATTCTTCCTTAATCCTGTTAATGATCCCATAAAAATGTATATCAGAGATCTTAGCATATGTATCTGAGTCATTCAACATTATAAGCATTAATGAGTTATATTCTTCAGTACTAAATATCACTAGACCTCCCCCTTTGTCAGCAGGTCTGATAATTATAGAGGGCTCATTAATTAATTTCTGCAGAGATAACCTTTCACTTGTATTCATATTAAAAAATAAACATTTTCTAGCACCCTTATAGAAATACTTATAAAAACTGTTTTCACAGAGTTTAATAAAACATTCTATATGTGTAGGTAGGGGCGGACAATAAGTACTTTTTTCTCCTACACCATACAATTTCATCCTCATTCTCTAAAGCACATTTCTTTTTATCATAATACATTAATTTCAGTGCTAACTTCCGACCAAAAGTTCTTAAATCAACTAAAATGTCCTGTAAACTGCTAGCTTGCGAGGGAATAAATGACAAGCCTCTATTAAGGAGGCTAACTTCAGAGTCAGACAATGCATAGCTGGATAAATTAAAAAATAAAGAAGATGAACTATTTACTGTCTTTGGCGTCGCCTCTGCTGGCCGTTCTCCTCTGAGAACTTCCATTTGCGTTTGTCCCAGCTCCTGGATCTCTCTCTGGGTACTGTCGGTTTCCGTATGGAATATGGTAAAAAAAGAGGGGAGATTGCATTACTCTTTGGTATCGCTCCATTATTTGAAGAACTGGTTTGCTGATTAACCTTATCCGCCTCTTGGTTGGGCAACGGAGTAGAGGCAGATGCATGCACCGCTGAATCCAACGTGTCTGGCGGAGTAATAAAAGCACTATCTGAAGTTCTAGTACAGGAATTGTTCACCAAAGTGGTGTTATGCAGTTCTTGTTCCTTGCCCATAAACGTGGTATCTGAAGGATTCAGCACTCTCTCATTGTTTTTTTGCTGTGACATCCTGGTTCACGTTGCGTGGCCAAATGAATACGTGACCTTCAGCAAAATCGCGATGGTCACGTTGCAGTTTCCGCTGTTTAATCAACTGTAATTTGTTACTATATGATTCAATTTGTGTGTAAAGATCTTCTAATCTTCTTATACATGGTTCAATGTTAAAGGAATGACGTATCTCTTGATTTAATTTATTGGCATTAGCTAATAGTTCTTGTTCAAGCGGCATGAAGTGATCTATAATCAATTGCATGTATTTATGGCTGGTGTCAAGATTAATTTCTTGCCATTTCCTTAATAGTTCTGGTTGGCTGTCGCCATAAGTTGGCATGAAGAAAACTCTCATGCCTCTCGGTATTACATTAAAATGTAATGCGGCTTCTAAATGTTTACGCTGCCAATTGTATCTCTGTATTCTATATAGGTCATTCTCTAGCTGTTTAAAGAGAATGTTGAAATGTTCAATATTAGTAATGCCTTGCTCATTATTACTTACTGAAGGTGTAACAAAATCCAGACTCAATAAAGGGTTATGTCCATTTCTAGTTATGTTGGACCATCTGTCTACAGTTCCCCTCGATTCCGGATTGTAATCCAATTCAATGGATGGATGAGCCATTCCATGTGGTGATACAGTTAAGAAAATAAAACACCAAAAAAAGTCAATGAAACTGTTCACCTCAGCCTGGAACACTTGTCAAAATCCACGAAGATGATAATATAAAACACAAGTGGAACCAGAGCGGAAAGGCAGCCAAAAATTACAAAGTCCAGTAACCAGCCATCAACGTGATGATAAAAAATCCTTCTTTTATTCCACAAGTAAAAAAGAGAGAACGAAATGAGCGCTTTCGCGTATGTACCATACGCTTCATCAGATTTCATTATTTTGCAGAAACAGCTCAGATTAAATAGCTATGTCTTGCTTCCAATTAAGATAATTACCTTATTAATTAATGAAATCTCAAACCTTTTTAAAGGCATAGCTAACTTCTCAAAACAGTGTTGGATATATATACTTCATAACATATCACAATATAACTTGATTCTATGGCATCCTAAAACATTCCTGAGCTAATTCAAAAATATATAACAAAATCTATATATAAATACCCCAATTTTAAAAAATAAAGAAAGTATATGAATATATTTCATTTCTTATATAAATAAGCAAACCAATTTAATTAAAAAATATATAATAACAGATCAATACATATATATATATATATATATATATATATATATATATATATATATATATAAGTCTGTAACAGATGTTCAAAGTTTCAGAACTTCAAACACCCATCAGTAATAAAACAGTTCAAATTAAAAAGATTCAAATGCACTTTACATTGAATCACAAATATTAAAAAAAAATGTATTCACCCCAATAACCATGTTAATTGAATATACTAAGTCTGAGATCGCAATACAGTGAAGAAAGGGCAAATTCCCTAATCAGCAATGTACCACAATCTCTCACTGAAACAAAAAAAAAACAGCTGGAGCATGCAATCAGATTTTCATTCTGCTGTACCACCCTTTTTTTGGCAAATACTACAACAGCATTCACTTTTACATAAAATGATACAAATAAAGACTGCAAAATCAAATGCTGATACAAAATCAGCAGAGCAGTAAGGAAGTATTTTCTTACTCTGGGATTCTCATGAGATTTGATTATAATGAAGGCTACGTATTTTGTGCTGAGAAAAATAGGCCCAGTACCCACTTAAAATGACGGCAAGTCTTTTGGAATTGGGGTTAAGGTGTGTAGACAGAGTTATCTTGTTCATTTATATTAGAAAACTGTACTTGATACACTTGTTTTGTTCAGGTTAAGCACTGTGACTCCAGGCTTAATTATTTATTTAAGGTCCAATGCTGGTTATTTGTAACAAGTAACACACATTTAAGTACCTTGGTTTAAGGCATTTTTGTAGCTTTTGACCTAACCTCATTGTGTTTTTCTTGTGTTAATGCATGTTTATGCTGTATCCACTCCTCTTTTCCTGTACGATATACCAGATTTTACGACAAACATAGGAAGGAAAACACAAGACAATGGTGTAGCTAGCAAGTTTTGCTCATGTAGAGCACAAAAGCACCTCACGTCTTGAACCTGGATGCCATGCTCTTACTTATAGGATGGATGACATACAATGATTTTCTTACTACCTTAACCACATGTTGGTCAAAAGCAGGGATACTGTTTTCAGAACCCTTACTACTGGACCAACTCTTAGGGGGCGTCTTTATTTATTTATTTTATTTTACATTTGTTAATGGGGAAAGTCTGACTGGATACATGTCCATTTTCAGCAGAGGCCCAGGTTGAAAAGCTCCAACATCACATTACATATATGAGAGAACAAATAAGCAGCCTATACACATATGATCTCTATGAAAGAAATACCTATGAGCATATTTACAGTAATTATTACGTTTTTTTGTATACGCTACATACAATCCCATACATTTTTCATTTTTGTTTTACCAAGATGGACATTTGTTTAATACAGTATATGTCATTGAATTAAGAGGTACATACCATTGGCTTAACAAGTATACCAGGGGGATACATGTGATCTCTGATGGAATCCTTGTAAACAGTGCAGTGGGGTGGATTAGCCAGGGGTATAGCATGAACAAAGTCAGCTGTTTTCATAATGAGTTTTCAGGAGTTTTTTTGAAATGTGTAAGAGAGGTGGGAGAGGAAATTTGGGTTGGGAGCGAATTCCAAGTAATGGCTATAGTGCACACAAAGAGAGATTTCCCAGCATTGTTTCTATGTTTGATGACATTTATGAGGTTTTGGTTAGTAGATCTTAATGCTCTAGAGGTGACGTAGGGCTGTATTAGTTATAGAAGTGCTGGGGTTTTGTCAGGAAGGTAGTAGAGCTTGTGTGCTATTGAGAGTTGACTGAGTAGGAGTAGGTGAGGCAACTGCAGCCAGTTGAGTTGTTTGAGGGATAGAAAGTGGTGGGATCTATAGGAGGCATCAGTTGCAAACTTGGCTATCTTGTTGTAACAAGATTCCATTTTGTTTATTTCTGTGCGGTGGAGATTAGTCATGTTGAGAGTGGCATAAAGGAGGATGGATAAGAGGTGAGTTCTTGCTATAGTGGCTTTAGTATGTTTAGTCATGAAATGTTTGTTCCTATAAAGGAGACCAAGCATTTTGTTTACTCCCTTGATTGTTTGTGCTATGTGTATGTCGAATTTTAGGTTATTGTCCATTTCAATGCCTAGCAGTTTTGTGTGTGTGGATGGGGTGCTCTGAGTATTGTCAGCGGATGTTATGGTAAATTCATTGTTTAGAGGAGGTGATCTACCAGGGCTAAAGAGCATTAGTTTTTTTTTTTTTTTTTTGGATTAAGAATAAGTTTAATGTTAGTGAACCATGCTTCAGCTAAAGTAAAGTTATTTTGAGTGAGGGTTTGTAGTTCCTTTAGAGTAGAGGCGGCACTTATAATAGTGGTGACTTCTGCATATTGAGGGAGTGGGAGGATTAAGCTATCTGGTTAGTAAATAGGGAGAACAGCAAAGGACCGAGGATGGAACCCTGTGGGACTCCAATGGCTACTGGTAATAGGGAGGACAATTGGTCTTGTCATAGGATTGCTTTTTGACAGCCTGTTAAGTAGCAGTTGAACCATGATATAGTGGAGGAGCTCATGTTAAGGGTTGTTAGAGTTTCAAGGGGTATACAGTGTTACAGTGATTAACCATATCAAACACTTTAGATAGATCTAGGAATATGGGGAATAGGAATAATCCTTTGTTCCTATAGTAATTGACTATGTTGGCAAATGAGAGTAATGCTGTGGTGGTGCTAGGGAAGGTCTAAAGCCATGCTGAGATATGGACAGTAGATTATTTAGGAGGTGATTTATTAGTTGAGAATGAACTACTCTCTCTAATATTTTTGACAGTGGAGATAGAATTGCGATTGGGCGATAGTTTGTGAGTTCAAGAGAGGTACCTCCCTTGTGGAGTGGAATAATATGTGATATTTTCCATGTGTCAGGAACTTTACATTCTGATATAGACCTATTTATGAGTATAGATATGGGATAGGCTATAGCCTCTGCAGTTAACTGAAGGAAGTCTGCTGGGAGATTGTCAGTGGCTGGTTTGGTTGGTTTAAGTTTTTTGAAGAGTTTGGCTATTAACTTACTGGGAAATGGATGTAGAGAAAAGCTGGTGGGCATGTTTAGAGAACTGGGGTGGGTAGGGGTAGTTGTTGTAATGGGGCCACTGGCACTTTTTGGGGTATTGGCAAGGGCTTGGATTGTATTAGTAAAGTGGTTGTTAAATTGAGTGGGGATGTCCTCCAGGTTGTTTGGTAATACAGGGGTAGTGGGTTTCCCTGGGAGTAGTAAACTCTTTACTGTGGCCCAGAATTTTTGGGGGTGGTGAGCATATTTTTCCTTTCTGGACTTGTAGTAATTGGTTTTGTCAAATTTAATTTGCCTTTTGGCTTTGTTGTGAAGATCCAGATAGTTTTTTCTCAAGTTAGTGGTTTTGGATTTCTGGTATTGTAGCCAGATTTTGTCCCTTTCTTTCATTATAGTCTTTGTATCTTTAGATAACCATGGGGCATAGTTAGTTCTGACTCTGATGGTTCAGGAGGGTGCATGATGGTTTAAGATGTTTAGGAAGGTTAAGATGAAGTATTGCACAGCTTCATCTAGGGAGAGTTGTTTTAGGGGGGTCCAGTTGCAGCATTTTAGTCCATTTATTAGATTGTTGGCTTTGAGGGACTTTTTGTTGCATACTACTATGAGGATGGATTGGTTAATGTGGTGGGATCTGTTACTAATTAGATAGGTTGCTTTATGGTCACTCAAACTGTCTGGAAGACAGCCTGACTGATGTATAAAAGTGGGTTCAGATAGCAGAATCCAGTCTAGGAATGACTCGCATTTGGTTGCTTTGTCAATTCTAGTGGGGGTAGATATAATTTGGGTGAATCCATGAAGGTTAATGTAGGTAGAGGGACTGAGGCTGGTACAGTCAGACCAGTCAACATTAAAGTCACCTTATAGTTTGGTCTCTTGTGGAAGAGAGGTTGTTATCCAGTTTAGCAGGTTTGCCATTATAGTAATATTATTGCCTGGAGGAATATAGTCACCTGCAATAATAATATGATTGTTGGTGTTTAGTTTTAATTTGGCAAGTATTTGCTCTACACATCTGATTTCCTGTGAATTACAATCAATTTGTTCTATAGTGAGATGATTTTGGAATAATATTGCTACTCCACCACCTTTTTTCCCTAACCTGTCTCTACATATAATATTGTAACCAGGGGCAGTGATCTCATTATTGTGGTGTTCTGGTTTAAGCCAGGTTTCAGTTAATACAGCAATTTCAGGTTTGTGTACTGCTAAAAGGGCATGAAGGTCCTGCGTTTTTGTTAAGTATGCTTCTTACATTCAAGTTTAACAGGAGGAGAGATGAGGTAGGCCTTAATTACACAGGAGTTGGTTGATTTAAGTTTGAGTTGGCTGATGTATTGGATCCTGGATTAGGGTGTAAGTCTCCACAACAAGTGAGTTTTTGGAAAAGGCATAGATAGAGTTTAAATAGTTTGTGTATTATTTTGATTTGTTTTTGGGAATAGTGAGGTTTTTTTTTTGTTTGTTAGCTTACTATATAAGTAGGAAAAAGGTTTGGAGGAGGTTAGGTTACATGGTGATATAGGAGTGTTTATTAGTTTCATTGTACTGACAAAGGAGTCAGTCTGATCTGTTGGTGGGGTATTGATATAATGTTTTGTGTGGTAGGAGGTAAGGATGGAAAGAGTGAATAGTGTAAAGATAGTTAATGGGTATAGTAAAGGTTTTAGAAGTTGGGTATTCTGTGGGGAGTACATGGTATGTTGTAATTGGAGAAGTGGGAGTAACTAGGAGTAAATTGTTAAGCTGTAACGGTTGGATGGTGGGCGAGGGTGTAGTGTACAGGGTGTGGTGAGGTAAATAGTAATTGGGTGTTATAGGTGAGACGTGATTGGGTAATCGGATGTAAGAGTTGACTGGTGGGTGTGGCTAGTAACTATAAATTCAAGTGATATTGGGGTGGGTGGAAATGGGGGTAGGGTAGGTGAGTGAAGTGAGCATAGTGAATGGAGAGGGGGCAGTACTGTTCTAAAGGTGAAGCATTTATTGAAAGAAAAACAATTAGGGAGAAGATAAGTTACTCCGTATAGGAGACATGTGCATCTTGGTTTAATGGTTAGCTTTTTTATTTGTGCACAAATCTATGGAGAGGGATAGAATTAGTTGTTAAGCTGGGAGCACATCTAGGGAGATGAGTGGTGAGAATGTGGTATGGAAAAGGGAGGCTATGGGACTGAGATAGTAGACAGTGAATCTGTGTGGGAGAAAGATGTTCCTGCCCAGGGTATGTTAATCTTGTTTAAAGTTTTTAATGTGTTTTATACATTTGCTGCTATTTAAAGTGTTCAGTAGATGAAGCTGACTTTGTATAATTATGTTGTCTAGCTTTATCCTTATGTATTTTAGTATATGTGATTTTAATATATGTTTAGATGGTATATGCAATGTCACTTTAAAATTTTAAAGAGAATGCTGATGTCAATGATTTAGTTTAATTGTTTGTGCTATTTAAAAGTTGTTTTATGTGGAGGTTATACAGCCTGAAGAAGCCTTACGGTGAAAGTGCTTACTTTATGTTATAATAAAGACGTCTTGGTTTTATATGGACTTTGACATTTTGTCTCTATATTTGCGAGAGAGTTTTTTGGATGCATTGATACTGCCATTTTGTTCCTGTGCATGAGGACATGTCTGTTGTTGGTTTACCTGATTTTTACAACAGGAACATTGCTCTTTTTGTGGTTTCTTTCGCTATTGCAATGATACTTTTGTCTTCTTTTTATGGACCACTATATCCGGTTCCCTCACTTTTAGCTTTTGAACTGTTGATAATGGGTGATCCCATGTGACATAGGCTTCATCATTTTCTATGATGCTTTGTTGTTCATGTTTCCAGTGCTTTTCAGCTACTTCACTATTACAATGTTTGCACAATTCCCAGTGCAACAGTCTTGCCACATTATTATGGCTTTCAGTATATAGTCCTTCTACCATTAGCATATCACAACCAGCAACAAGGTATGCAACTGTTTCCAATTCTATTTTACAAAACTTACATTTCAATGTTTCTCCCACATATTCAATGGACTTTGTAAACTAACATGTACGTAACCCATTATCTTGGGCCACCAATATTAACCTTTCATCTTTTGGTTTGAATTTGCCTCTCCTTAACCATTCCTGCATTCGATCCTGATCAACATAAGGTTCTCCAAGGAGTTTTCTATACTTGCAACTATATTTATACATGTTCCACATTTCTTGCCTTCTCATCTGATCCTTCACCTTATATTCTTTCTTTTGTTTTTTGTCACATTTAGTTGCTGCCTGATTTTATCTACTTCTGGTTTGATTTCCATTCCCACTTGACATCGATATGCTTCTGCTACACTAAGAAGAGAAGTCATCTTATATTTATTCTCCTCATGTTTCAAAACTTTCACTATGTTTAGGTCTGGTAAGGTCAGCAGATATGTATGCAGTCCCACAATTGCAGATATATACGTGTAATTGATTTCATGAAGGTCCATACCTCATTCAGAACGAGGAATATATAATCTTGGTATGCACTGATTTGTATAAATCATTTGATAAGCATGAAGCATCCTTGTTTTCCTGACTAACCTGTCCAACACCTTTTGGGGCCAGTCAGGCCAGGAAGAGCAAATTGGTTTATAGACTGAATTTTATTCATATATGTCAACGCTGTTTTTAGGATTAATTTAAGCCTTCTAAAATATTCCTTACTAAGTTTTATTTGCATTTGTTCATGTTTTTTGTTGATCCTTAATCAAGTCCCAAATATCTACATCATTCTTGCCCAATTTCTTTTATACCACATCCTTGTCCCAAACTGATGTTTTCTTGGTGGTGCAGCTTTCCTCCTTTAAAAGTTGCTTTTGCTCATTTATCAAGACCAAATGACATTCTTGTATCATCTGAAAAAGTTTTGACTACTTGCAGTTGTGCTTTCAGTTCCTCATCTGATTAGCTATACAGTTTTAAATCATTGACAAAGAGAAGATGAGAAGTTTTTATACTTTGTAGCTTTCTGGGAGCCAAATTATAGCCATGATGTAATGTGTTAACAGACAGCTTAATGGGTTAAGGACAAGACAAAAGAGCAGCGGTGACAGAGACTCACCCTGGAATATCCCCGTTTAGATTTTTATCCCTGGAAAAAAAATGAGTTCATTATCATGGCTTGACTGAAAAGTGGTTTGCCGTTGTTTTATGGTTGCTGTGATGTAATTTTCATTGAAAGGTGTATCTTATACATTTTTAAGCACTCTTTTATCCATGAATGTGGGATACTGTCAAATGCTTTTTTGTAGTCAGTCCATGCCATATTTAGATTATTCCCCTTTTTACAGTTCTCCACTATGACTTTATTTAAAAACAAATGGTCCTTTGTTCCATATAACTTTCTTTTATTACCATAATCAAATTTACTTCTAAATGACTATAAACTCTATTGGCATCAATTCCAGTGTACAATTTATACGTCATCAGAAGGCAAGTTATCAGTCTATAATTTTTAAGGCAGCTTGCAGGTTCACTCTCAAGTAGGAGCATTGTTTTTCCTGTTGTTACCCAAGTTGGTGTCTGTTCGGGGTGTGCATACAAATAGTTCTTACTCATGGCTAAATTTCACTGAAAGTCATATCTCATGCCCACTCAGGATAGTTCAGACATGATGAAAAACTACAAAAGGAAAATGGTTAGAATATTAACATTAGAGTCCATCCACTTTAGACAAGCCTGCCCTGTCTGACATTTATTTATTTTTATTTATTTATTTATTGTTTTTTGCCAGGATAGTCCATTGATCCATGAAGAGCCCGTTTTCAATGGAGTCCTGGGGAGAAAAGCTCCAGAAAACTACAAATTACAGATCTAACATAAGAGTAAGTTATTAAAGAAATGTAATGTGCAGAAATACAGCAAAATTAAACAAACAGAAAAACACATATTAGTATAGTGCACATATTAATACAATGCAATAAGACTAATATCTACAAACAGTCAAAGTTTTTAACAGTATAACATATTAGCACAATGCAATAACAGAAACAGTCTAAATTTTTTAACAGTTATGCTAATTCATACAATTAATTTCTAGGCTACTGAATTGTACCATTCTAGGAGTTATGCTAATTCCTAGAGTTTATTAGGGGTACAAAACAATGGGAGGCTGTTTTGAATTATAGCTTATAGAGACTAGCTATAGTGTATGGAGATTATGTATGGTGGGAGCAAGACCATTCCCATAGTGAAGTTAGGTGTGTGTGAAGTAAGGTTTTGAATAAAGAGAGGCTGCAGGTGGTGCAGATGAGAGGTGGGAGGGAATTCCAATGGCATGTTAGAGAGAAGGACATTAGATATTTGCCTGGTGGATGGGCAGATTTATGCAGTTCAATTAGATTTTGGGAATTAGATCTCAAAAGCCTATTTGGTTGGTGCATTTTAAATGTGGTGGCAAGAGAGGGACAGAGGTGGGGGGTGAAAATAAGTTTGTGTGCTTGGACAAGTCGAATATAGATAAGGTAATTAGACTGCTCAAGCCAATTCAGTTGGTGTAGGGAAGTGCAGTGATGAGAAGTGGATCTATGGCACATTCCGTTATTTTATTATAGCAAGAGGAGAGTTTAGTCTTGTGGGAGAATTGCAGGTTAGTAAGGCTAGAGGCACCGTATAGGAGGGATGGGATAAGGCAAATGTTGGCGAGTGTGAACTTAGTGGAGGGAGAGATGTAATGGTTATGGCGGTAAAGCATGCCTATTTTTTTTTTTTTTTTTTTATATTTACTTGTAGGTGATTATCAAACTTTAGCTGGTCATCAATCAGGACTCCTAGTAGTTTAACATTAAAGACTATTTTGAGAGGAGTATTATTTTGACTGGTGACTGAGAATGAGGTTTTATCTAGGGTGGTGGTTTTGGAAGCAGTAAATATCATGAGTTTAGCTTTAGTAGCATTGGATGCTAGATGGTTGTCCATCATCCATTGCTCAGTGGAGGAGAAGGCATCTTGGGATAATTTAACTAGGGTGGGTATAGAAGAGGCAGAGCAGATTATTGTTGAATCATCAGCATATTAGACAAGGTTGGCATTTGGGACGGCTTGGTAGAAATCGTTTATGAATATATTGAATAGAAGGGGGCCTAAAACTGAACCCTGTGGGACACCTGTGGGAGTATTAAGAAAAGAGGAGGTGGCTTTTTTCCATCTGACTTCTTGTTGCCTATTTGAGAGGTAACTGGTAAACAAGTTAATAGGGGAGTGGAATTGATTTAGTTTGAAGAGTTTAGTGAAAAGAAGGTTATGAGAGATAGTGCTGAATGCCTTAAAGAGGTCAAGGAGGAGAGTGAACACGATCTGGCCAGTGTCACAAGCCTTATTAACTGTTTCTAGGAAGGAGAGGAGAGCTGTGGTAATGCTGTGGCTGGGTCTGAAACCATATTGAGTAGGGGTTAAAATTTGGTTGTTTATGAGGTAAGGTAGAAGTTGTAGATGGATGCATTTTTTGAGAAGTTTAGAAATGAAGGATAAGATAGTGATAGGTCGAAAGTTTGTGATATTATTGTTATTACCACCTTTATGGAATGGAATAATAAAGGCCTTTTCCCAGAGCTGGGGAACTTGACAGTCAGCAATAGATCAATTTATAAGAATGCAGATGGGAAGAGTTATGCCTTCTGCAGCAACCTTTAAGAAATATGAGGGTATATCATCAGAGGCATTGGAGCCACGTTTCAATGTTATTAGAAGCTTTTTTATGGTGGCTGTAGGGATGGGGTTGAAGGAGAAAGGAGGATGTTGGGAGCAGGAGATGCTAGGGGAGGGAGGAATAGGTGGAAATAAGGGTGAGGAAGCCGAATGGGAAGTGAAGGATGATGTAAGTTTACTTATGGAATCGATAAAGTAAGTGTTAAATTGGGTGGCTAAGTCCAAGTCAGAGGCATCTGGATCAGGGCAGTTTTTTTTTTTTTTTGCCAGGGCTGAGAAGGGAGGAGATTCCATGCCAGAATTTTATGGGGTTGGTGTTATGGTTGGTTTGGAGTGTAGAGAAGTAGGCTTTGCGGTCTGAGATAATACGTTTTTTTTTTTTACTTTGTTACAAAGTGTTTTAAATTCATTAAGGGTGGTGATAGTTTTATTTTTGGAGCAGCATTTCCAGACTTTATCCTGGAATCGCATGGCTAGTAAGGTAGTTTTGGTTAGCCAAGATACAGTAGGTAACAGCATTTTCTAAGGGAAGGGTTTTTAGTGGGTTCCAGTTCTTTCTTTTTAGTGCATTTGAGAATGTGCTAGGATTAAAGTTTTTTAGACAGTGAGTGAAGGTGTAGGTAAGTGGTCGCCTAATGGGTCGGGCAGATTGTCACTGTCAGAGATGTAATGTGGATGAGAAATTAGAATCCAGTCCAGGGTGCTTCCAGTAAGGAAGTTCTTGGAAGGCATAGTCGTTGAGTTAATAAGCTGAGTGAAGCTGTATAAGTTTATATTGTCAGTTTGTAGGAGACTGAATTTTTGATCAGTTAATATTAACATCACCCAAGATTATTATTTCATTAGTGATGTTGTTAGAGAACTAGGAGAGAATATTTTCAAGGGTTGAGATATTGTCTCCAGGAGGGATATAAAGGGAGACAATGCATATAAGTTTATGTTTGTTTATATGAAGTAGGGCTGGAATTAGTTTTGCCTTGCCAAATTTGGGAATAGGTTTAGATAGGGGGTAACTAAGTGAGAAGATGAGTAGAGGAGAGTGACTCCCCCTCTTTTTTTCTGTGTTTTATCTTTCCTAATTATGGAGTAGTTGGGTGGTGTTAGTTCCAAGTCCTTTATATGGGGTTTGAGACAGGGTTCTGAGATGGCCAGAGTGTCGAGTTGGTTATATGCATCTACCTATCTCTGTTCAGTGACTTTTATTTAGTCAAGGTAATTTTTAGAAATCTTCTCTTGAATTATCAATAGTCGAATCATTCATTGAAGTATCTCTTTCGTTTACATCATGATTACATCTAGGGCCAATGTCTACCATCTTGAATTCAAAATCCCTTAATAGAACAAACTACAAGAGCAGGATTCAGGATACAAAAGATTTATTCCGGTACCTCGGCCCAACAGCCTTCAAAGGAATAAACAACAAGCCACCAGATGCAATATATATACTGGTGCTACCCAACAATTATTGGGCTATGGTAGACGTAAAATCTTTATATACTAATATCAGTAATAAATTGGGTTTGGAGGCCATAATGAAAATTTTGGGAGAAGGTCCACGCACATCTTTTGTGATTTCTCTTTTAGAGTTTGCACTTAGTCACAACTATTTTGTATTTAATAAGAAAATATTTCTTCAAATCGATGGCACTGCAATGGGAGCTAGTTTTGCTCCAACCTATGCAATTTTGTTTATGTCAATTTTTGAAATTAATTTTTTATATACTTTGGGATTTTTTCAAAGAAATGTTGTCTCCTATTATAGATTTATTGATGATTTAATTTTTATTTGTAGAGGTGACGTTTCAGATTTTGACAAGTTTATGGTAGACCTTCACAAAAATAAGTTTGGTTTAGAATTCACATATATTGTTAACAAACAGGAAATTCAATTTTTGGACATCTTGTTATATGTGGATAAACAGGGGATTGTCCAATTCAAACCATTTAGGAAGGAAGTAGTCTCTAATAATTTTTTGCATGCATCGAGTGCACATCCTATGCATTTGATTGAGGCGCTTCCTTATGGTGAATTTAAATGAATTTATGAACACACTTCTGAACATAGTCTTTTGAATTTGGAATTTGACATTGTTTGTAAGAAATTGCTGGATAGAGGCTACTCTGAAACTTTAATAAGAAGAATCGTGCAAGATTTGATTCTATTCTAAAGCACCATGCCACAAAGATATCCCATATTAATACCATTCAGAAACAGATGGATACTAATGATAGATTGTTTTTTGTTACTAAATATTCTTTATTTTCGGATATTTTATGTAACATTGTTAATTTTTTGTGGCCAATTGTTCATAATAATGAAGAGATTGGGCACCTCTTTCCCAAATATGTTTCCTTTTCATATGGCAGATATGCAAATCTTAAGGAAATTCTAAAACCTAGATATCTGCTTAATGATGTTTCTTTGTTGGATTCTGATATACAATTTGGTATGTTCAAATGTGGAAAATGTAAGATATGTGTGAGGGTGAGAAATCTATCAGGTAGTACTATTAATGGGGTTAAATATCTTGCAAAAAATAACTTCAATTGCAGTCCCTGTGGTATAGTTTACATTATTGGTTGTGACTGTGCTTTGCCAAAATATTATATAGGTCAGACAAAACGCCAATTAAAAATACGTGTATTAGAACATATTGGTGATGTGCGCAATGCTAGGATTAATAGTCCTATATTTGAACATTTTCATAGTATACATAATGGGTCTATTGACTCATTATTTTTTTGTGCTTTGGCTAAACCCAATGCATATTTTGGAGGTAATTTTCAACAAAGTTTATTAAATCTAGAAAGTAGATTCATTTTGAAATATGGTACTTTAAAACCTCGGGGTTTGAATTTGGAAGTGAATTTAAATATTTAATAGTATTTTTGATAAGCAATTCAATGTATTTCAGTTTTAAGTGTTTCAAAAATTGTAAAAATTGTAAAAATTATGTTTGTGTCTTTAATTCTTGGGAGCTGTTTAATTTTTTTCAATTGTATTTAATTGTTTAATTGCTGATTGTTGGGTAGCACCAGTATATATATTGCATCTGGTGGCTTGTTGTTTATTCCTTTGAAGGCTGTTGGGCCGAGGTACCGGAATAAATCTTTTGTATCCTGAATCCTGCTCTTGTGGTTTGTTCTATTATTTGGTTGCTGCTGTTGGTTGCTGTATTCAAAATCCCTTATCAGATTTTTTTTTCTATGATGTCGTCAGCTGCTCTTCTAGGTTTAGGAACGATCTCCTCAGTAAGTAAATTAATTTTCTCAGATTAGAAGTCTATAACCTCAGCTCAGGCATTTGCCTGTCTGAATCATGCTTCTTAAGAATGCCTGGATGAGTGTCTCGTAAAACATCAAACATACACAACACTGAACAATGATGAAATATTCACTTTAGATCTAATGTAAAATGAGGAAAAACAAAAAAAACTCATTTTTTGCAGTGGGGTAAGCCATCCCCACACCACACTGCACCCCCCCACACTAATTAGCTATGTCAGGTCTGAAATAGCATGGTAGTGGGGTAAGGGCAAATTCACTTACCTTACTGCACCACAATCCTATACAAAGGATAGATGACGAAAACTCCATTGAAAACAACATTCACTCGTGAGTATTCTCTGTTATTCATAGCTTGAAAAAAACTTTCACTTACATGAGCGTTAACTAATTCAGACTGCAAACCCCAAGATATATCTCCTTCACCTTCTCCTCACCATAGCTGCATGCTCTCTTTGATTATATACTTATTTCTATATTTACTGACATTTATTTACTGGGAAAGTCCACCGGGGCCAAGTGCACCATTTTTCAGCTCCTCATGCATGAGACTAGGACTTTAACTTCAAGAACTTTTCCACTATCACAGCTGCTGTTTGCCATTGCTTTCCTCCTCCCATTTAAGATACACTACTCAACCTGGTTCCAAACTAGGTAGAATATGGCTACAAGATGGCTAGACTACTGTCCATCACAGAAGCACTTTTATGCATGTTTGTTCCTTTGGACATTGTTTAATTGTTTTATACGGAATAGCATACAGTTCTAAATTAGTTTCTAGCACAGGAATATTTGCCTTGATGTGTCTAACCAACATTAGTTGCTCTGAATTGACAGCAATTGCATTGTGTGGAATTGCTACTTAAAAAAAATAAAGCAATGTGCAGATACAGCTGACCAGCATTTCTTAGCAGTCTGTTCTACTTTCTTTGGATCACTAGTTATCTTTATTGAGAAAGAAATACAGAACAGATAAACTTATATTCATTGGTGGATGTCTCAGATTACCTGGGTGCAGATTGGGTTCTGTTATCAGTTATAAGTTCTATGGGTATCTTCCAATTTGCAAACATTATCTTAAATAAAGCTACCACATGCTGGCCAGTGTACTATTAAGATGTTTTCTCAATGAGATGGCTTATATCCAATGCAGAACTGACATGTTGTCCCAATTTCTAGAACATGTGCATTTATAATTGATCTTCACCCAGGCATGCTTTGTCTTTCCCTGCACATGATAAACATATTCTGACCCTCAAGAATTTGTCTAAGGAATTCTGTTGTCAATGAACTTGGCACATCAATTCAATTCTGATACGATAAGAGACTTGGCAGTCTGAGAGTTGTGGTCTTACTACAAAGAAAATATGCAGTAGATGTCTACTTGTTAGACCATTTGCACTTGGCATGACTTATTATTAATTATAGGTCAGTATGCTGTCTAGTAGCTTCTTTAAGGATGTTGATTATGCTCATTGTCACTCACAGTGATGGTTCAGTTACAAACGGCATTCTGCATGTAGGAAGTAATGTCATCCTTGGTATCAGACCCAAATCAGCCCTGCCACTTTGTTCCAAGGTAAGGAAGGCATAATTTTTCCTGGTACATGCATGTACTTTCTACTAAAACATCAAATTCTCAATAGTATTATACAATGATAGCATTGTATAGCATAACATTAGTATTCAGAAATGTGCGCGCTGATCGGTCATCCAAGCCAGCATGCCCATTGTAAATCGAGCATATACCAATAAAAAAAATTCCAGTAACGCTGGACATTCTTCTATTAGAATGTGCTATAGAAGTATACATTTCAAGTGTCAAAATGTTGAAAATTGTTCGTCATATTTTAGGTCTGTCCCTCATACAATTTGTGGTTTTCTGACAAATGACTGAGGAGTGAGGTCACTAAATAATGACAATGCATTTAATTTTCAGAATTCATATACTTCATGAAATGCATGCTAGCATGAATCCTGTTATTCCAGCAGTTTTCTAAGTTTATAAGAACATTTACAACAGGGACCATTGTCCCCCATTATTTAAGGTTTTGCAACATTTCCTGAGTGAAGAGGTCGCGAGGTATGTATGGAAGGCATAGCAAATACAAGGAAAATCAGGTACATTCTGCAAAACTAAAGAAACCTGCCTGATTTTCCTTGTATTTTTTTGCCTTGTCTCTTTTGTACCTCTAGACTGTTCTGATATTATATTTTTTTTCAAAAAAAAAAAACAACCGACATCTTCCTTTCTCTGTTGCTTGTTTTCAGCAGCAGTGATGTAGTGTGGAAACGTGGGAATATAAACCCTATACACAAGTGCAGTACATCAATAAATACAGAAGAACACAGAGGCCCTGTTATACAAATACATTATTTAAGAAAAGCAAGTAATTTCTTTCATAAATAATATCATTGTATAATAGCAATAAATGACTCATGGTTGTCGCTATATTTAGAATTTACCCACAGCCACTCATTGGTTATTGACATCTCATTGGTATTTAATCCCAGTAGTATGAGTAAATAAGATGGGCAGCCACGGTGGTACAGTGGTTAGTGTTGCCACCTCACAGCAAGAGGCTCTCTGGTTCGATTGTCGGCTGCAGTTCCTTCTGTGTGGAGTCTGCATGTCCTCCCTGTGGTCGTGTGGGTTTCCTCCGGGCGCTCCAGTTTCCTCCCACATCCCAAAGACATGCTGTAGGTGGATTGGATACTCTAAACTGCCCCTAGGTGTGAGTGTGTGTGCCTTCTGTGGAAGGTTGGGTGCCAGGCTGGCAACTCGACACCATAAAACTCCACTGCCAATCATGAGCGGACAGGTGATCCATTGTGGTGACCCCTAATTGGGAAAAGCCGAAAGAAGAAGAAGAAGTATGAGTAAATAAGATCAACTAATAGTTTATAGTCTGTTTGCAATTACAAGCAGTATGTCCCTTTAAGCATCTGGAGAAATGTTTGTATGCCTGTACTCTGCCTGGGATTTTATTTTGATTTTGAAATATCTCCTCTATTTTGGCCATCATTCTAGTACAAAAGCAATCAGGTTGAGTTATCCCACATCTAATTACATTAAAACAGCACTCTTAATAGCTGCTACGATCAGCACTGATTATGGTAGGTTTAGTGATATTATAATATGCAAGTACTACTGTTGATCTCAGTATATAGTTAACCTTTTTAATAATGTGTTCTTGGGATATAACCCTGCTAATAATCTTGCTTCAAGTTTGCCCAAAAACTATCTATGTTCAGAACTTCTTAGAACTCCATCACATTTGTAGGGATCTACAGCTCAACTACAGCCTTGATTTTATTTACTTCTGGCTTGATGCCATGACTGATGTAGTGACCAATATTTTTTATCATGTATTTCATAATTCCAACAAAATACTAAAATATCCTTCATTGTTACTATGATACCCACATTGCCTCTTAGCAAGGTACTCATTTCTTTTAAATACTTAATAAATGCTTGACTTCATCTACATCCCTCAAAACATGAATATTAGCACTTTGCTTTTTATCAGCTCAAACTGCTGATCTATATGTATTAGCCTTTCTCCATGTTGCATTTGGATCAGATTGCAGACTTTGTGAAACTTTACTTCCAGAAATGCCACTAACAATTCTACTCCTGTTGCTGATCTTTAGCAGACCAAAATTCACAGAATTATATAATTTTAAATACAAGTCATGTACATTTTTCAATTGATTTACCACCATCTTGTACATAAGTGTGAACATATGCTCATTCATGAATTTTGTTGTTTTTTGACATAACGTGTTTATCCAGTTTGCCTATAGAAGTCTCAGATTTTATTGTTTGCTCATCAGCAAACATAAATGCTTTATAAATTGACTAAACCTCTTGGCCAACAATTTAAAGTAATCTGTCATAGATGCTATTCTGAAATGTATGCAAAAATCTGTTTTCACACTGGCCAGAAAAATCATTGACATTTAGAGTACCCTGGTAGGCTGAACCTTGTCATTCTGTTGGTTGTTTAGTTCTTCAGAATAATATTTGCAGACAGACAGACACTTGCTGAAACTATCATCCTGCAAAAATGGAAGAAACTAGTTGGCAGCATCAGTGTCTGCTGTTGGAGGTGGTTTAGCTTCCTCAGGGCATTTGGGCATTTATTGGTCCTCTATCGCACTCTGGCATTCAGTTAAGCTGCCTCTGTCCAAAAATGTGGATCATGACAACATGCCATGATTGGGTGCCTTCTACAAGTGGTAAAATGAACTAAGAAAAAAAGTAGATTTATTTTTCAATCTCAGTATATGTATTGCGACACATGATACAGGCAGATATCTTTTTAATGTTTTCTCTACTTAAGATCTAATGTATTATGAGCATGAAGCCACCTCAGAATATAGATAAAAATGATCGGTCTGTCACTGATTACTCCATCACAGCAATCTGCAAAAAAAACAAACAAAAATAGTCCAACCACCATGGCTAATGTCATAAAATTTAATGAAAAACAATAAAATTTAAAACAATAAATAAGTACAGGTAAGCGCTTTCACACTTAACATGCTTCTTCAGATCTTAACAAACAGGAAGAAATTAGAGATAGACTTTAATGATTTTAAAAATGGTCATATTTTTGTATGGCCACATACAGCTAAAAATCCTGGCCCGTTAGTTGCTTCTGCCTGTCCTATTGGTTTATCGCAACCTACTCAGCGATCTGCTGAAGCTCCGAGTATGCCTAAAACAGACACTCCTACAAGTTTCGTTACTGGTTCTTTTTCAACAGTGTTATCCCACTGGCATGCAGTGGGAGGAGCTAGACCTAAGGCCACACTGACTAATGGTACAGCTTCCCCTATGTTTTTTCTGGATTTGTCTGTCTTAAAGATCCCCCAATTGGTGAAAAGAGAGCATTCTTTAAGTCGAGGGCACATGAATGGCACCCGCAAATGAAGGATTTGTAAGAAATGACTCTGAATGTCCAATCGGGAAAATATCTTATTATACCTTGACTGAAGCTCAGAGTACACTACTCAGTAGAGGGTTGTCCTTTATTCCTGCTCAACCCTAGAAGGTCAGTGATATGATTACTGACCTTAAACTCTTTGCTAGGGACATAGCCTTAAAATTGCTTTTTTTCTTCTAATGCTAAGGATGATGATTTTGTATAATTTAGGAATCTTAGCCTTTTTAATGCACAGCTTCATTCTTCAGTTGATGATTTTCCTAAAGTTTGTGAAGCTGATATATTTTCGGAATTAAATAAGGTTCACTCTAAAAGATTTTACTTCTTCACATATGATGCATCTTTGCCTTTGAAAGAACTACTTGAGAATTCAGATATCTCTAATTGACCCATGGATAAAGGGGGTGCAATTATTGTTTTAGATGTGACTCATTATATTAACAGCATGTATGAACCATTGACTGATAGCTCCACTTACACCAAGCTTACCAAGGTTGACATTAATAAGTTGATTAATGAGTACATGATCACTTATATGACCTTCTAACGGTTGGTCTCTTAACTAAAGAGATTTATGACTATTCATCTGTTGAGAACCCCTTGATTCCTTCCATCCATGATCTGCCCAAAGTGCACAAAGATCTTGTCAATTTATCATGTTGGGGTGTGGTTGAGTAACTGAATCCCTCTCCATTTCTTTGAGTGCCAATTAAGAGACTTCTTGACTAATGCACCAGAGATTCTCAGAGACACTATGACTTTTTACAAACCTTGAGCGACTGTGTTAATCGACTCGTCTGTGCTAGCAAGGGGTTATTTCTAGTCACATTGGATATTTGCACTTTATTTACTATTATACCCAATTACTTTGGTTTGGACTTTATCAGGAGTTTTCTCTGTAAGAATAATAGCTATGCAAATAAGCACATTAAGTTGATTTGTGCATTATTAGAATGGATTTTACAATATAACATTTTTATGTTTAATGAAGAGTTGTTTTGGCAGAAATTAGGTGTTGCTATGGGCACACCCTGCTTGAGCAGTTATGCCAATTTTGTTTTGTCTAACTGGGAAGTTGAAGTGGTGTTTTTCCTGATCACATATTTAAACGTCACCTAGTTTATTATAAGCGCTTTGTGGATGATGTTTTTATTTTGTGGGATTAACCTCTTGAACTCTTGCAAGACTTTGTTATGAATTTGGAAAACAGTTGTCCATGTTTTAAATTTACTGTATAGCATTATAACAAAGCTATACATGTTCTTGATGTGTTCTTAGTAATTGATGAGAATGGAGTTAGTGAGATGTCCCTATACAGGAAGGACTGTGGGAATAACAGTTTTTACAAAGGACCAGCATGCATACCCACCCATGTGTATAATAATGTAGTGAAAGGTCAATTTCTTAGAATGTCTAAGCTGCATAGAAATGATTATGAGTATTCACTGGCCATGGAAAAGTTATCACAAGAGTTTGTACATAGAGGCTATTGACACCGATATGTTAAATGTCTCTGTTTTGAGACTCAAGTTCTAAGGTCAACTATTGGGAAGCCCAAATTCAGAAGAGGACTGGAAAGTCTTGCAAGGGGCCTCGTCTCATGGATGTAGAGTGTCTCTGACTTATAGAAATTACATTAAAGTTGTGTCTGACACTATGGGGAGGAATTGGCCCATTCTTCTCTCTCATGACAAGTATAAAAGAAGTGGCGAGTGAAAAGCCCAGATTTGTTTTTATAAATAAGTTTTCACTTAAGAGACAACTATGTTATGGGCCTCATAAGAAAACTGCCTGCAGGTCTGATAGGGTACAGTTCCTTGTAGAGCTTGCAAAGCTTGCAGCTTGATGTCATGCAGTAATGTTTTTATACATCATATAACCCACAGGAAGTTCACAATAAACCTCGATGCAGATTGTAAATTAAGCAATTTGGTTTACTTGGCTAGCTGCATATCATGTAAGGCATTTTATATTTGTAAAACCAACAGGTTTTTGAAAGATTGTGATTTGTAACATGTTGGTGACAGTAGATGCAAGAATCTGATGAATGTACTATATAAACATGTCCCTGATAATGAGGGCCACTCTTTTAATTTTATGGTATTAAAAGCCTTTCCAGCTGCTGCAGATATCTTTTGAGGTACACTCCAAAAGGGGCGTTGTACTCTATAATGGGGTGTAATGAGTGACGAGTAGAGGGAAACAATGACCTCTTTTTTCCTGGATGAAACCCCTTTTATGATGAGGTATGCCACGTAGAAGGACTTCCTGACTACTGTGGCAATGTGACTATCAAAGGAGAGACTACTGTCCACCTGGGTCCCAAGGTCTCTTATCACACATTCGGTGTTAAGTAGATTGCTGCCTATGTGGTAGTTCATGGGTACAGAGTTTTTACCAAAGGGGATGACACTGCACTTTTTGGCATTGAGCTTGAGGCCATGGCTCTGACACCAGGCATCTGTCTCAGTGAGGCCCTTCTGTAGGATGTCCACATCATTTTGGAACTTGACTATGGCTCCTAGTTTGCAGTCATCTGCAAACTTTGTCAGCCAGAGGCCTTCTATGTTAGCCTGTACTTCAGAGAAGTAGATACCAAACAGGAGAGGTCCCAGGATGGAACCCTGTGGCACTCCACTTGTCACTGCCTTGAGGTCAGATTTGGAGTCTGCAACTTTTACAGTGTGGGTTCTGTCAGTGAGCCAGTTGTCAACCCATCTTGTGACGTAGGGATTTATACCTAGTTTAGTGAGTTTAGCTATAATTCCAGAATGGGGGATGGTGTCGAAAACCTTGTCGAGGTCAATATTGGCTGTGAGAACCACCGTACCCTCATCCACAGCTTTGGTGACTGCCTCAAAGAAGTCGATCAGGTTCAGGAGGCATGATCTGCCTTTCACAAACCTGAACTGGGTGGGATCCAGAGTTTGGAGGTTACCAATGTCTTTGTTTATGAGTTCCATGATGATACGTTCCATGGCCTTACAGACCAGGCTTGTCAGGCTAATAGGTTGATAGTTTCCGGGATCACTGAATTTTTTATGAAGTCTGCTTCTTGATTGATTATAAGCTATTTAAATATCCTTGATTCCTTCCTGTTTGTTAAGATCTGAAGCAGCATGTTAAGTGTGAAAGCGCTTACCTGTTTTTGTTTACTGTTTTACATTTTGTTGTTTTTCATTAAATTTTATGATATTAGCTGTGGTAGTCAGACTATTGTTTGTTATTTTCTGAAGTTATAGACTGACCTCTGTTTGCCTGCATTATGTTTGTCTTCATTTGTAGAAAATAAAGCTCTGCATCCCTGATTAACGAGTAAACAAGCCAGCAATGTGAAAATGAAACCTATTTGCCAAATTTTCATGTGATTGTAGATAAGTGATCCTTTCCCTTTTAAAACAGTCAACATAATTTGGGGAAACATACATATCCATAACTGGAGTCATGATTGACCCATATTTAAGAATAGAGCTAAGAACTCTACAATTTCTTTTTTTTTACTAAATATTTTTTTATTATTTCAAATAAGATGTCTTAAGAAACATTACATGAAATAAAGATAAATAACATATTTACAATTCTAAAACATTACTAACTTCAAACCATTATATAACTATTTACACTGGTGTCTATGCAAATAACATTGAAATTCTATGTTATATAAAGTTAGAAACATAAGATTATATACCTTCTTCGATCTTTTTGAGTATTTCCAGTACTTTCATCCAAGAGTAGTAGTAAGAAGTAGATCTTTTAGTTCTGTTCTTCACTGTTAATATTTCCATTTGAGCAACTGTTGTTGTTAAATTCTCAAATTCCTTGAACGTAGGAGAAGCCTCATTTTTTCCAGTGTATAGTTATGATTTTACGTGAAATTGCAAATAGTGACCATAGGATTTTAGTGTCTTTTTTTGGTACACAATTTGGAATAGGAGAGTTTAATAAAATTAAAGACTTTGTTAATTGAAAATTATCATTATAAAGAGTCTGAAAAAAATAGTTAATGGATTTCCGGTACATATTGAGACATATACATTCACAAAAAACATGCTGCCAATCTGCTTTTATCTTGGTATGGCATCTCCAACATTGATCTTCAATAGAATACATTTTGTCTAACCTATGTGGTGTATAGAAACTTCTGTGTAGATATCTCCAAGTGAATAATTGCCAGTATTTTGATAATGTAGAAAATTTGGAAGATTTTAGAATATTACTTTTTTCTTCTTCAATTGGAGGATGGTTGTTTATTAAAGTATAATAATCCCAGTATGATTTTTCATGATAGTTTTTTGTTTTTTTTAACAATTTTATAGATATTAGACAAATAAACTGTACCCTGATAAGGCTGTTTTGTGATAAGAATAAGGTATTTAATGTGTTTTGGAGCTTCATGTCTAACTGAAGGTTGCATTTGTTCTATTTTATTTATAGGAAAATGCCTTAGATTTTGTAAAAACAACCAATTGTCTTTATTTATATTATAATTATAAATTATCTGTTCATTTGTTAGAATTTTCCCTTTCTCTATAAGTTGATGTCAAAAGAGTAATGCTTCTTCTTTAAGTATATTTATTTTAGATATTTGGAATGTATCTAGAATATTTGGTGTAAACGCTATAGGGAAAATAAGAAAAATCCAATAATTAATATTTGGTATTTTGTTTATATATGTTTTGAACACTGAAAGTGTAGAGCTTATATAGTTTGATGGCAATTTATTAATATTATTCCTTTTCCCTAAAAAATTATCTTTTAACATCCATCTAAGGGGGTGATGGTATTACTGTTAAGTTGTCTTGTATGTGATTATAACTGATTTCTATGTAAATCTGTTCATGGGCTTGTTTCAATATAGCTGTGTATGAATTATTTAACCATAGTGTTATGTTTTTAATAACAGATGAGATAATATATTAATCAATATCTGGTAAAGTAATTCCACCATCTTCCCAATCTGGTAAATGTTTATTTAAGGCTATACGGGGTTTATTTGGAAACCATAGAAAATTTAAAATTAGTTTATTGTATCTTTGAATAATATATTTGGGAGGTGGCAATGAAAAATTTTGTATTAAGTATAATATTTTGGGAAATATGATTATTTTAATAAGATATAATCTGTCTGCTGTTGAAAAGATATATTTATTCCAGTAACCAATTGTTTGTTCTATTTTGTCTAGTATTTTATTATAGTTAAATATTAGAGAATCTCTTAATTCATTGAGTAGATTTATTCCCAGGTATAATAATTTACTTTCTGTTACTATATATTTGGAAAATCTTTTGTTTATATTATTTTTTTTACAATCACAGGGCATAAATTTTAGTTTTGTTTTCATTAAATTTTAAGCCTGAAATATTTTGAAATTTATTCATGGAGTTTAATAGAGCATTCAAAGACTCATTTGCATCTGAGAGAGTTAATAGTATGTCATCAGCAAAGAGTTGGATTTTAAGGTTTAACATTTTATTAATACAAATGCCCTTTATGTTATTGTTTGATCTGATTTGATTTGCAAAGGGTTCTATGAGTAATGCAAATAACAATGGTGATAAAGGGCAACCTTGTTTAGTTCCCTTTTTGATTGTTATAGGGCCTGATCTATCTAGTTTAACATATACAGTAGATTTTTCATATAGTATTTGGATAAGATTATTAAAATTAGAAGGAAAGTTATATTCTTTTAAAACTAGTGAAAGAAAGTTCCAGTTAACTGAATCAAAAGCTTTATTAATATCTAATGAGATTACATTTAAATCTAGGACTTTATGTTTGCTATAATCTATTAATGTTAGTATTCTTTCAATATTATCTGAAGTATTTCTTCCTTTAATAAAACCTGTTTGATCTTTGTGAATTAAGAAAAAAGAAAGTGTTTGATCCTAAACATCTTATAGTCTATATTGAGTAATGATATTGGCCTATATGAGGAATACTGCTTCTCATCTTTATCTGGTTTGATAATTGGGGATATCAATGAATATTTCCAAGAGGGTGGTATATTCAAATCTTTCTTGGCTATATCATATACTTTTAATAATAAGGATATGACTTGATTGGGTATTAATTTATACATTTCTGGTAGCATATTGTCTGGGCCAGGTGCTTCATTTGTCTTGAGATTTTTAATTTGTGATTTTAATTCTGTCATATTTTTTGGTTTGCTTATAATGTCAATTTGTTCTTGTGTTATATGAATATTATTTTCTAAGTATTTTTTTATATCCTTTGTAGGTGTATCTTGAGTGTTTATGGAATTATCAATGTTAAATTGGAGTCTGAATGCTTCTAAAATATCATTTAGTTCCGTAACTCTTTTGTTAGTATTAGGAATAAATATTTATTTTATTTGCTTAGATTTAATTCTTTTTTTGTTCTATTAGTTAAGTGTCTCAGGTGTGCTGAATTAGTAGAGCATGAGTTTATTTTTATCTTTTCTAAGTTAATCATAATCTTATGATGTAACAATTCTGTATACTTCTTATTCATTTGTGTAAGTTCCTGAACTTGAGTAGCATTACCCTTTTGTATTTCCAGTTTCAATTTATCTGCTTTGTTTTGTAAGTCTAGCATATCTTTATTCCATAACTTCCTTTTATTTATGTACCAGGATAATATTTTCCCATATGTAACTGCTTTTAATGAATCCCAGACATATATTTCTGAAATATCTTCTGTGTAATTTATTTCTAGAAAGTTTTTGATTGCTTCTTCATAAAATTCTTTGAAATCTGTCAAATTTGTGATATAGGAAGGTATCCTAGTAATGGGATTTGAATAAAATGGTGTAAGCTCTATCTCAAAGACTATGGCATTATGATCAGATAAGGGACAATTTATAATTTTGACTTTGTCAGTTTTTGTTATTAGGTCATTGGCAACGTGTATTCTATCAATTCCAGAGTTAGTTTTATATCTATGAGAATAAAATGTGAAGATTAGTGAGTCTGGTTCTGCAAATTCATTTATATCTTTTAAATACAATGTATCTATACATTTTAATAGTGCTTTAGAGATAGGTTGTTTTCTTCTTTTAGATTTAGAATCTGTATCTTTTTCATTCATTATACAGTTGTAGTCTCCTGCCAATATCAGGCTACCCTTAGTTAAATGAATTATCTCTTCAAAGTGCTGTTTAACTGTTTTTAATCCTAGTCCTGGGATCCAATATAGATTTACTAATGTATAGATTCTCTTATTTAATTCTATTGAAGCTAGACAAAACATACCTGATGTATCTTGATGAGTAGTAATTATTTTAGGTGTTATAATTGAGTTGCGAAGTATTATAGCTACTCTTTTTTGTTTTGTATTGGGAGTTTATCTGTACTGTGTAATTATTAATATTTAAGTTGTTTATATCTCTATCTAATAAGTGTGTCTCTTGTAAGAAGACTATTTGCGGTTTATGTAAATGTATGTACTTGAATAGGCTTCTCCTTTTATTACTATTATTTAGACTATTAACATTTATGGATAAACATTTCATTTCCTAGTTTTGAGTTTGTTTTATGTGTGAGTTTATGCAAATATTGTTTATTCTTAGTTCCATCTTGGATACAGAATTCAAAAAGTTTTTCTTGTATGATTTTTGCATGTTTCTGAGTGACACCAAAGTGATAGAATAAAAAAACAAAACAAAAAAAAAAACAAAGAACTTCCAAAGTTGTAATTCTTAACCTTAAAAACCATTCCCTATCGCTATGAGGTAATATACCTCTTTGTTTGGTTAGTGAATCTAAGCAAACAAACTTTCTATCCTCACAAATAATATTTGGATCAGTTTCACTTATCCTCTTAGTTTTTAAATAAAGATAATTGAATAATATATTAAGATAATCTAATCAGCTAAAATATATAAATATATACTTTACTCATCTTATTGTAATTCAATAATACTTATTTCTAATCAGGTTTCAAAAAGGTACAAATATTTAGATTAAGGTAGTATCATTTCAAAATAGTTTAGGGTATTAATAAACATCATGTTAAAATCTATAAATGTATGTTGCATACATCTGTTGAAAACTATTTACTGACATTACTGTATAATACAGTACCATTGTTGTGTAAATGTTTTAGACTACTCAAGTCCAAAACCAGTGTTTAAATTAATATTTACAAAGTCATATTGGAATAAAAACATGAATAGTTCTGAAACCACATCATATTTCATGTTTAACATAAACTGAAATGCAATACAATGTACAAGTATATTAATATTTCTTTAGTTGACATTAAATATGTTCCTCTGATTGCATTTTTCAGCTTTTCAAAGACAATTCCCATGGCTGGAGACACAAGATCAAAATTTAGACATCTCCCTTATCCAAGAGACTACTTATAATGTTGTTACTTGATTGAGTGTTTTGTTGTTAACACTTTTATCAACTTTCAGAGGGACTTTGTATAATCAAAAAGACACAGTACAGAGGTAAAACTACAGTGCACTTGACCACATTTTCAAAGCAAACATCTATGTATATCACATATTAACTTTTACAGCTTAGACTGACACTTAACCAGTGAGTTTATCTGCTGACAATAAGTGCTGGAGATATAATTTTGGCTTACATAACACCAGTAATTTAATCTTATGACTGAATAAAAGTTTAGAATTAAACTATTATGTATGAAAATGTTACAGGTTAAAATTCCTTACTCACTTTGCAGTAAATAGACAAAATGTATTTAAAGTATGGGGTAATACCTTTATTACATCAAAAAGATGTTTAAGAAGTTTGTTTTTCCTCTAACATCAGAGGATAGCTATGGTGATCCATGCACTGCAAGAGTATTATTTATCCTGGTAATTGCTTTATGACTGTATACAGAAATATTTAATTCAAATAATTAACTGGCATTACAACAATGTTTCACAGAAAATTTGTTTTACAGTTAATAACTAGACAGAACACATCACTGAGAGGATACATTTATCAAATGTCAAGTGCTTTAGCTATAATATAAGTGTCACCTCGAATTAATCCCTGATGAATTTACTGCTTAGTAAACTTGCAGACTAATATTGGCGTCTTTTCATGTAGTCATAATGGAACATGAAAATACAGGTCTGCTGATCAGGAACAATCAGGCTCTCAACTGCTAGACAATGCTATACATTTGTCTGCAGAAAGGTTTGAGAATTACGGTTGCATTGTCAAGCATTTTTGTTTACACTAACAGTAACATGACATACCCACATACACTAGTATTGTGTCATTCTTGATAATGCAAAAAGCCAGGTAATATTATAAGAAGGGTGAAGCCACAGCCAGGTAATATAATAAGAAGAGTACAGCCGCAGTCATTATTCAGATGAGTAAATGGGAACAGCATGAGCCATCTAAGGATGGATAGCTCGCTGAGTACCTGCCACAATGTATGTTCATAATGCATGGTAACTTAGTAATAAATTAGGGTGTGGGCTAAGCCTCTCCCTCTTCTACTCAAATTTGATTTAATACAATATGTGTGTAGAACACAGATGCTTCAACAAAGTTCAAACCTATATGGGATATAAATATTGTATAATTGACACATTGGGTTAAATCCTCTGTTGTTATGTTACTTATTATAGTTGTTTATATGATTATTGTTATTACTTTCTCTATCTAGTATATTATACTGTTATTTAAATGCTTGATTTGTTAGATGTACATTTAACATTCTTGCTGCATCCCATTTGTCCACCTGAGGGCTTATTTTGGTAGCAGGACATTAGTAGTATTTTGTAGGAGCACCAGTGTGGCAAATGGCAATTTTCCTTAAAATAAACCTATCTGTTGTTTGACATTTACTAGTTTCTTTAGAGAATTTGTAAAACAGCAGTGATTTTATTTGCTGATGATTAATTGCTGCTCTTTAAACTCTGCTGTACAAAACATAGTAAGGGATAGCTCAAATGTCTGGAAAACTAAGCTGACAGAAAGACAAGCAGATATATGTCCTTATCTATCAAGGTGCTAGAAAACATCAGAAGCCATAATCTGAAAGTGCTTCAAAAAATATATATCTGTGTATATTTAGATGAACCTCATATGTTATTTATGTTTCCTTAGAAGGAATTTAGGTTCCTGTATCTTTAAATGTAAACCTAGCTTATTTCCTGACTAAATGTCAATTAGAAAGAGTCAGGGGATAGCGTACACAAGTAAATGCGACAATCAATAAGTAACTCGAGTTTCTAATGATGTTTGTGGCTGTTAAATTGTCTCGAGAACCAAGCGGGAAAAGGTATGTATTTTTTCTTTTTTCTTTTCCCTTCTCTTTCTTCGTGATAAACTCATGTAGTGTGCACGCAAACACTCTAGTTTGCAGAGTAGTGTTCACAACTATCAAACTTTGCATTTTAAACATGCTATGCCTTATTTCTTTACAAAAGAAAAGACAACAGGATATCTAAGCTAGTCACAAGCATCTCACAACTCCGGATGTCCGGAGCCACAACACACCTAACTTATAGCCTCAAAATATCACTTAAAACATATTTTTTCACTGGACTATATCAGTGTGTGCATATGGGTCAAAGGCAGAGCATCCTTTAAGATTATTTAAAGTAGTCTTATAATACATCTAAACTGAAATACTTCATTTTAAAAGCAACACATTTCCATGCAGCATTAGCGTTTATCCAAACAGGGACACTTTTAACTTATAAAAAGTAATGCTGTCAGTGATGTAACTGATAATAAGTTATATAGCAGCCATTATTATACCTATTAAGCAATATAACCATATACTGATTAAAGTATTATAAGTTAATGAAGACTTTATAAAAAGAAGAGAAAAATAAAAACAACAAAACACAAAGAGAGAAAATAAATAAATATACAAATAAATAAATAAATAAATATTTGAGAACATTATTATGCATTGATTACTCTGATTAAGAATATGAAAATAATAGATGGAGAATAATGAAAAATAGAGTAATGTTTAAATTATGCTTAGTATATTGATGTGATTTGAGATAAATGTATTTAATTTTATGCTAATTTTGACATTTAAAATATCACTGAAAACAGTACTTGTTTCAGTGTAAGTTGAAGACAGTAAGAACTTTTCTTTTGTTGTTAGTATTATTATTTAGATTTTTACAGAATATAACATATGTAAGATTATTTGCCCTTTAGTTTTTTTTTTCTTTTGCTCAACAGTTTTCCAGTTATTTACTTCAGCATTTCTTTTCAGTATACTTATTGTCCAGTCCATAGATTCTTCATGTGTTAGGATGTTGTTGTTGGTAAGGTATTTTATTGCTGAATCTACTGTTTCAAAGATTTTTATTCCATTTGGTAGAAAAACTCTCAGTCTTGCTGGGAATAAAAGATGGACTTTCAGTTGCTTTTTCTTCAAGGTTTTTATTATTGGTAGAAATTCTTTTCTTTTTGAAACCACCTTTGTAGAATAATCATTGTCAAATCTTATTAATGAATCATTGTATTTGATGTTAGAATTTGCCCAAGCATTTCTTCATATAAGATCTTTATCTTGTGTAGAAAAAAGTCTCACAATTATAGATCTTGGCTTGCTCTTACCTGGAGAAGAAGCATTTCCAGAAGCTGCTAGTGATCTATGTGCATGTTCTATGCCATATGAAAGAGCTTCAAGTATTTTTGTTACATCTGGTATCCAGGTGGTAAAAAAGTTTATCATATTGTCCCCTTCAGACTTTTCTGGTAGACCATATATTCTAATATTATTTCTTCTCATTCGATTTTCCATATCATCAAGCTTTTCTAGTAAATATGTGTTCTGTTGAAGTAAGAATTCAGTCTGTTGTTCTTCTATTTCGACTCTAGTGTCAATGTCACTTAATGACTGTTCAATAAGTGATATCTGTCCTTTCTGCTGTGTAAACATTTCTTGAAGCTGTTCCAGTTGTTGTGAGCACTTTTCTTTAAAAGTATCTATTTTATTATCCATCTTGTTGATTTTTATTGTAAGTTCCTGTATATTTGTAATGAGAGATTGCAGGTCTTTTTTGAGAGAAGAGGCTTGTGCTATATTCCTTAGATGACTCATGCTGTAAAGCTGATATTGGTGCTGATTTTCCAGTAATTAATTTGACAGGAATTATTCAAGTTCTGACAATAAAATGTTTCTTATAGATGCTCAGAGTTATTAGAAATAAGTTAGTTATAAATATTTCTTCAAATTAAATATTATTTTGTAAAATTCCTGTCAGGAATTGGTTTGAGGTAAGAGAGCTGAAATGAAGTGCAGCTATCAGTTCAGCATCCTAGCCACACCCCCCCCTTTTTTTTTTGATGGGAAAGAAAAGGCTTCAGTTTCCTTGTATTTTAAAGTTCCACTTTTTTCTTACATTTCTATTTATGCCCTTCAAATAACATATGAATGAACTCAGCAAGGCATATGATGCATATTTAAGACTATGTGTCATTTTCAGTTGGTGGAAAACTACAGATTTAACTGTGCTCGATTCTCAGTTGGAGTGCCTTCTGTGTGGAGTCTGCATGTCCTTCCCATGGTCCAGTGACATTTAAAGACATGCAGGTAGGTGCGTGCATGAATGGGTGTGCCTTCTTTGAAGGTTGGGCATCAGGCTGGCAACTTGGCACCATAAAAATCCACTGCTAATCATTAGTGGACCGGAGTTCCACTGTGGTTACCCCTAACCAGGAAAAGCCGAAAGACAGTAGTTTATTCTCCTGGGTTAAATTCCTCTCATAAACTATAGGAGACTAAGTGTTAAAACAGATAGGTGAATCACTGATATTTATGAGTGCATAAAATTGAAACTGAAAAACAAAATAGCAAAGGTTATTTTCTGGCCATTAAAATGTACACCAGTACTGTTATATGAAGAGAGAAAAATGTGAAGACTGAACTTCAATGCAGGGGAAATTACATTTTCCTAAAACTAAGAAAGTGAATGTTTCAAAACTAACATTTTTTTAAAAATGCATACATACATTTTTGTATTATTAGAATGAAACACATCGCAAAGGTGTTAGACATGCATGAATATCTGGACTGGATCACGTAGTATGTGAACCAAATGCAAATTTCCCACCAACAAAACAATTTGTTCCTAAGTATCATTGGCCTGACACACAGGCTAAGAACTGGGCAGCTCTCGTTTAGGTACATCAAAGTATCTCAGATTCTAAGCTACGAAATACATTTCTATACATATAAGAATACTGCAAAAGTGTCATAAACTGGACACGATGAATCAAAATGTAAAATATTCTTAACAAGTGTGACCTGTTGGTTATTGGAATGAGATTAACACATTTATTCAAGCTATCTATACTGATATATTTATTTTGACAAAGTCTTTAATTTTGTTGAATGTTGTTATTAGTAATAATATGAAGAAAGATGACCTGTATTTGTTGTGGACAATGTTAGCAATAGCCAAAAAATGTGTAACTAGAAGATGGAATTCTAATCTTGCAATGGAGGAATTCCTATCATCACTGAAGAAATGCATACTAATGGAGAAAAGAACTAAAGAGTTAAGAACCTTTCCTAAGCCATTGGTTAACAGTCTGTGGAGGAAAGTTTTGAACTTGATTGATACCCTACATATGGAACCAAAGTCTTCCTAACTATCATAATTTATATATTAACTTATTATTTAAATACAAATGTTTTTATCTGAATCCTTTTTGTCAGGCTGAATGTAAATACTGTAATGGTTATTGAATGTCATAAATGTATTAAATTATTGTGTTATTTCATCAACATAAAAATCATCTGAGTAAAAAAAAATGTGACCTGTTGTTGAGGTTATCACTATTCCTTACATGGTAAAATTTGTGCACTTCACCAAATTACCCCATATGTGGTAATCCATTAAGTATGGAAGAAGTAATTAGGGATTTGGGGACCCAAGTAGATTGCAATCTCTCCTTTGACAATCACATTGCCAAAGCGGTTAGAAAGACATTCTATATAGCCTACCTTTTCATGAAGGGGTTCACATCTAGATCAAGAGAGGTCATTGTGCCCCTCTACTCATCACTCATCAGGCCCATAATTGAATACAATGCCCCATTTGGGATGTACCTTACCCGACACCTGCTACAACTAGAAAGACCCCAAAAGTACCTCACCAAGAGGATCAAGGGACTCAAACAGATGCCCTATGCAGTTAGGCTAAAGAAACTCCAGCTCTACTCAGTTGCTTACCTCCTACTCAGAGGCGATCTGTGCCTGACGTATAAAGCCATGTCCAAGCCAGAATTAATGGAAATGCTCCACCTCAAGAAATCCAAATCTATCAGAACTACATGCTCCAGTGACTTAAACCTCAGCACAGAAATAAATAGAACATGCTGGAGGGATAGATTCATATCCCAGAGGCTCCCCTCACTCTGGAACAAAATCTCAATCCATGTCAGACAGAGCCTCTCAATGACCCTCTTCAAGAAGAATCTTGACGTTTGGATGGGAGATCGTAAATTTACCCCTGGGATCTCTTCTGTGTCACTGCTAGACAGAGGCACGGTAAACTAACCTTAAATGGGCTATCTTCTGTGACCTACTATACAGAGGCACAGTCAACTAATCTAAGAAGGATGGCAAAAGCCAAACACACTCTGGCTAGGTTTGTAAATGCCCTAGGGCAGATAGCCTAGTATCAACCTATGAACCTATAGACATTAACTGAAGCTACTCCCCTCAACATTTTGTACACTAGTATTGAAGTATGCCTAAATATGTGAAAAGGTTTTCTATGCTGTGATTTCAGATTGCCATCTAATAGTTTCCTTACTTTTATAGACTTTGTTTTAGACATATAGCAGTAACTCCATTTTATAAGTTACATTTCTGATATCTGCATATTGCTTTACAGCTAAACAGTAATCTAACTCAAAAAATGTGGTAAAGTATTAAAAAGAAATGTGAGCTTCCCTTCATTTTATAATTCTCATAATTTCTCAGTTACTTTCTAAAGTCATTACAAAACTTGCACATGTAAAGAATATAATGTTTGTTCATGAAAATAAGGACATGTACATATTCACTTCCTTCAAAGAATCTGCCTGCTTGCATGGCCATTTTTCAACGAAACTGTCTTCAGTTTCAAGTTACTATTGTTATTGTAATGAAGAAAATATTTTACTTGTATCAGTTTAAAAGTAGAAGATAGTCACTCAGAATAACAATTTACGTATGTATGTGTGTATATATATATATATATATATATATATATATATATATATATATATATATATATATATTATGTATTGGTTCCATTTAAGTGATTGAAGTTTCCAAACTTCGAATTTCATATGGCCAAAACCATATAATCGAAGTTTTAAAACTTCGATCACTTAAATGGAGATCTCCATACGGTGCGGAATGGTATATTCCCTTTTCCTCGCTGTAGTGCAATCTTGGAGTTGGTATATTTTAATAGCGGGGGATGTGGGGGGTGCAAGGGGGGTTGTCTCCCTGTTTAAATGTGTCTTAATTAGTTTTTTTTTGAATGTTCAAAGTTTCAAAACTTTGATCATATGGCCCCGGCCATATGATAGTCGAAGTTTTGAAATTTCGATCATTTATATACATATTATACATAAATATATATATATATATATATATATATATATATATATATATATATATATATATATTCGTTGAAGGCTGGGTGTCAGGCTGGCACCTCAGCACTGTAAAAATCTACTGCCAATCATTAGCAGACCAGAGTTCCGCTGTGGCGACCCCTAACCAGGAAAATCCGAAAGAAGAAGCATATATATATATATATATATATATATATATATATATATATATATATACTCGTGTTTTGTTCTCTTAACACAGAAATGCAGGAGTTAAGCAGCAAAGCTAGATACTTCAACAGCATTCTGTTTGGTAATAAATCTAGACTTGTACTCCATCATAATTAAGTGAGAGCTCAGTCTGTTAGGTAGACAATTTTGTATATATCACATCTGGTATGACACTGCAACATTTGCACAGATTACATTGTCAATCACAATACCAAGGAAGGTCAAGAATTCTACTGCTTACCACAGCCTTGTCAATGTACAGATCTGGCGGTCTATTTATGACTTACTGGAGGGAGGGGAATGAGAGAAGGAGAAGAGAGGTAGAGATTATATGATAGTATTTAATCAGGTCAGAAACTACAGACCTCATTAAGTCAATTCATTAAATTTTACTCTGTATTTTAACTGACTCTGACAGGTTCCTATCTACCTTCTTTATAGCTTATGTCTTACGCTTATTACTTTCATTTGCTATAAAAAGGATGCACAACCTTTGCTGATTTTCCTATTTTAATTCAGATCTTGTACAGAGCCCCACAGGCAGAATGTCAAACTGGGAGCAGGAAGCTTAATAGTCAGGCTTTGCATTCCCAATATTATGCAAATATGGAAAATGTCCAAGGACTCTATTTGTTATGCAGCTTCATTATTGTGCATGTTGTCAGTGGAGTAAATCACTGAATCTTTATTGTCAGAGAATGTCACAAGTTACATATGAAAAGAGTCTGATAGTCTTTGTTGAGGCTAAGCACAATACATCGGTGTGCAGCATAGTACTTTCTAGGTTAAGCTATAAATAAACCTACTGACACATTTAAATGTCATACAAAGCCACAGCACTGATGTTTGCTGTTATTACACTTTGTGCATAATAACATGTACAAAGCAATGACAATGGAAAAGAAGCAGTTTGCATGGCCAAAAGTACCATAGTGCACCAAAAAGACACTTGTTAGCATAGAGGTTAGTTTTCTTCCAGCATACATTAAGTAATTAATCTGAGAGCCAGAAGGTTATGTCTCTGGATTTTTATTTTCTGTTATAATAAAGAAAATGCATTTATTTTCATAGATAGCTTATGACTGCTGCCTCTCCCATCAGGGTAAAACAGTACAGAAAACACACGTTAATATTAACATAATTAAATGTCAATCATCCCTTAAGTTAAAAGAGTCATATGCTAATGATTTTGCATAAACAGGTTGTAAAAGAAAATGATTTAGTATGCTGTCTAGTGTGGTAGGAAACTGGACAGAAAAGAAATTAAATATTATAATAGTTGTTCTCTTAATATACTGCTATCACATAAGTGACCTTCTTTGAATTTAGGATTTTCTGTGCCAGCAAACAAGCTGTTCTCCCATTTGCTTCTGGCAGGGTCAGGTCCCTAGGAGTGACTTCCGTGGCATTCAGAGCAAACTTATTCGTTATGTCTCAGATGTCCTTAGGTCATACAGTAGCCTAAAACTGTAGAAGTAGATTCTGGGGGGAATGATTAAACTATGTACTTGTCTGTCCCAGGAGTTGGGGTTACAAGTGCTAGATGTTTCTTTGAATTCTTGAAGTCTGGAGATGGACAAGACCTTCTAAGAGAGTATGCTGCTCCTGGCAACAAGATGGACACCATTACAAAGGCACTGCATTTCCTAATGAGCAATTACAAGGGCAAGGGAAAAGGTAATCCCTGTCTCCGTGTTAATTGCTTATAATGGCGAATGTCAGATATTGGATGGTTGTGGCAGAAGTCTGTAGGCACTGAGGAGTAAAATAAGAACATCATTGTCAACAAAATAAAAAAAAAAAACAATGGCAACAACAACCACCATCCTCATAATAATAATCTTAATAATAATAATAATAATAATAATAATAATAATAATAATAATAATAATAATAATAATGTACTTTCTCCAGTATACCTATCTTCATATACAGACTGCAGGTCAGATACTACAGACTTACGCTCTGAGTCCTCTACATTTGCTTGACTACTGATTGTATTGGTTTTCTGTCCTGATTATTGCCTGAGGACCAGCCTGTCTCTTCTGTTTCTCTTTCTGTGAAATCCTACTTCCCATTAAATATTAATTTGAGTGATTTTGAAGAGTCCACAAGCCATGTTATCCTATTAGTGTTCCTTCTTGATTATGACAGAGCCCATCCCTAATAACTGTGATCTTTCCACCTCACTTCCTGAAAACCTTTATGAGTTCTAAGCTCTTCCTCATTGTCTGCATTAACAGAAGTTTATAATTCCTAATGCTCACTTTCTCCAATCTGCTGACAAAGGTAAAACTTGAGAATATCATCTTCAAACCATTAACTTGGCATCTCTCTGCAGCTTCACTGGTCCTTGTTGCTACTGCCTCAGTTCTATCATCTGAAAGATTATTGTTACCTATTGTCACATGCGGCCACACACTTTGTTGATTAGCACCTTGGTGACCATCTCAATTGTCTTACTAAGTGCTAGCTCCATTTCAGTATTTACTGAAAGTTGGTGTCTCTTGCCTTCCTTGTCCATCATTTTATTCCTCTTTTTCACTATATATTCAGTCAGCAAACACCAGAAATTTATCAACTACCTCCAGACTGAAACTTTTATCCTGCCTTACTTTATGCATCTTATTAATAGACTTTCCTTTTTACACCATTCACCACACCATTTGTTCAGTCCCAGGCTTCCTCACAATACCATTTAATAAGCTCCTCTCTGTATCCAAACAGGCCTCATTTCTTTCTGTCTGTATGGTATTTACAAAAGTTATTCACTATTGTCCTCTCTGGGCTTTTGCTCTTCTGATTCTCCTCAGGCCCTTCTGCTTCTTGTGTATCTTTCCTTTCTCTTTTCCCTCTTCGTCTCTTCCATCTAAACAATCTTCTGCTTTGTATTCATTCTGGGCACCATTTTATTTCCCTTTTCCCTTGTTGCCCTTCCTTATACTTATTTTGTTTTGTAATTCTTTACGTATTCACTACATATCTCCCATTGAGCTGGTTCCTGCTTGTCTTTCTTATTCCCCCATGGCCCTAGCATACAATTGTGCAAACTCTGACCCTCTCTGCCACTTCTCCAAGCTTCTCACCTGAATGTCCCACCCAAAGTATTACACCTAAGTTTTTGTTCTGTATTTTGTTCTACTTGCCCTCCCCATAATGCCACAACCAATACAGTCTCCATGCATTATCATACTTTCCACATTGCAGTTTGCCCATACCCCTACTTGCCCCACATCCAGGTCTACCTGTCTATTCACTAAAACTACTCACCCACACCTATCAGGACAAATAATAATCTTTCTCTTGCATCACCTTCAACATTTCACCCTCGTGGTGCAGTCTGATGCCTCTTTATAACCTACTTGTAGAATATGATTATAGGAAACAGTTGACAACAACAGGCTTAAGATACTAAGTTGAAACCTGACAGACAATTTACAACAAGCTGCACTGAGAATAATTAAAAATAAATAAATAAAAGGTCTGATTTTTCTATCTCATCCAAGCCCTTCAACAATTAAAGAAAGAAACTTAGCAGGCTCAATCTGTAAGTTGTGAGACCATAAAACACAGAATTATCACAAAAAAACGCCAAGTTTAATCACAGAAGCTTTCGGGTACTCTACCCTTCATCAGCATGTATAAGCACAGTTTGAATACATTCATATAGAGGTACATTTAGTATCACATGATTACACCAGCCACTAAGAACACACCAATAAAATTCTTTTATACAATCATATGGTAATTTTAAAAAAACATGTTATAAAATTAAAAAATTTTAAAAAATAAAAAAGAATATATAAAAAAGATGTACAGGTAATGCGGTATTTAAAAAGGACTAGTATGCACCCAACACATATCTATAGGGGTATAGTTAAATCTCAACTTATAAGGGTCAGTAGATTAACAACTGAGGAGGAGATATACAAAAAGGAAATACATGTGTTGGGTGCATACTAGTCCTTTTTAAATACCGCATTACCTGTACATCTTTTTTATATATTCTTTTTTATTTTTTAAAATTTTTTAATTTTATAACATGTTTTTTAAAATTACCATATGATTGTATAAAAGAATTTTATTGGTGTGTTCTTAGTGGCTGGTGTAATCATGTGATACTAAATGTACCTCTATATGAATGTATTCAAACTGTGCTTATACATGCTGATGAAGGGTAGAGTACCCGAAAGCTTCTGTGATTAAACTTGGCGTTTTTTTGTGATAATTCTGTGTTTTATGGTCTCATGATTGAAGGTCTTTGATGCTATTTATATTCAATCTGTAAGTTCACATTATTGAAAGTGATCTGCCTTTGGGGGCCTGAAGCTGCTGCAATTTCTGCAAGACAGTTTAATGAGTTTTATTTATTTATTTTTTACCATCCGTTATATGATTTATTTATGTTAGCAGACCACTAGGATGACTTATTTTTGAATTTACCATTATATCTGTTTTTTGAAGTGACTGCTAGATCAATGCATTTATCTAAATGGACATATAAATAATTAGTGCAGCTGTTACAGCAATTTGTGACATGTTGAAGGACTCTGTAGGTAAATGTAAAGACTTCATCATACACTTGTATGAGGCTTGCCTTTTTGAAGTCTCGAAGGAGGGAGGTATTTTCAAAGAGGAAGTTTTGAGGACAAAGGTAACCAGACTGGTCAGACTTTACTAATGAAGGGCTGACCATGGGAGGGAAGCAAACAAAGGTCAAGTCTGTGAGCACAATGTTAATAATTGTTGTGCCTCTGCTGAGTTTCAAGACAATTTAATCCAGTGCATTTTTTTACTCAATCCAAGAATTGCTGAGCATACCTAGTGTTTGAAGTCTGAGCTTTCCAATCAATGGAAGGATAGTTAATGACACTAAAGATTAAACACTCCTTACTTATAATGATATTAAGAATATCCCGTAAGAATGCCAGGAATCTGTCATTGCCGCCTGGGGCAATGGAAGTAATAGATAACAAGCTATGAGTTGGATATTTGATTTCTCCTAAGGTGAGTCAGATTCAATAAGCTCATGGGGGGGGGGGACTCTCATTAACCATTTATAAGGGTATTTACTTTGATGAACACAGACACTCCTCCACTGTTACAGGCCTTTCTGAAGGGAAGGAGGGCATGAAACCCAGACACAGAAGTGGGGATCTGCAAAGATCAGAATCGTGTCAAAGTAACAACTCATACATACATGTGTTTCTGATGCAAAACTGCCTCAAGGTCAGGTAAGACTTCTGGAATTGAATAGAGCCACTTTTATATCACCCAGTTTGGAGATTATGGTGGTTGTCAGCATGATGGCAAGAATGCAGAAGCCATTGAATGAGAGATGTAGACCATATTTTGCAAAGTAGGTTAGACTGTTATACATCACATCCCAGGGTGATACATACTGCAGCCTCCTTATAACTGCACCAGCAACTTACATGATTGCTGAACCCAATTATTTTTTTTCCTTGAAAATAAGAATCATTCTAAATGAAGTGAGAATTCCACTCAGAGCCAGTGCCTTATATCTAAGTGAACCTAGAGTATTAAGCTGTCAGGTCATTTATCCTCACATAGGCTACAATCATATCCTAATTGCTCTTGATGGAGAAGACCATGTTTGGGGCCATAGTTATCTCCATTCTCTTAGCTTCATAGAGCGAGCTGAGAATAACCCTAACTTGGTTCAGCCTGGTGAGTTTGCTGTCCATGTGCCTAACAATAGTCACTAGTAAGCAAGATATTCCCAGCAGCTGAAGTATTCCTACCAGACATGATGTGGTGGTATGTAGAGTAAATTTAATAATAGATTCACACTGAAGGATGCCTAGTTTTTAGAGTGCTAGGCGGTCTGTGTAGATATTTTAGACAACATAAGCATATGGCAGTTTTGTACTGTTAGTATAATGAAGTTGCATTTGCAAGGACATGCTGATGCTGTAATCATTGGAAGTAGTGGACTGTAAGAGGATGGTGGACTGTAGTGGAGGGTGGACTATGAAGTATTTGTAGCTTTCTACCAGATTAAGAAAGTCTTTGATATCAGATAGCATGAGCCAGGTTTTACATATATCATGTTTTAGAAAAATGGCAATGGGGGAAGGGGATATGTTGTTACTAAATGATACCCAATGATGGTGCATGAAGGACAATGCAGTTGTTTGGGTTGATTGGGTGATTACTGGGGTGTTTATAAAATTTGGGCTGCTTGGAGAGAAACTTGAGAGGTGCTTTTAGCAAGAAGTCTCTTGGGGAGCAGTAATTCTGAGATGATAGAGATGATAATGATACATGAGTAGCAGTTTGTGAGAGTGGTTATTCCAGACTGTTCAGACTTCACTGCTGCTTGTTTAAGCTGAGAGCACACTTATAACTAGTTCTGAATATAGAGAAAAATTGGAGTTCTAAATGCTGTCACTATTCAGCTACATCTACAATCATATTGTATAGCAAGCAAGACAATCAAATGTACTAATGATAAACAGCTATAAATTCAACCCAAATAGTACATCCTAGAAGCAGAATGTAAATTAAGCCAGAACAGGCTGACAACAAACACAAGTTGAACAGGGAAAAAATAGTAAAAGTCAGATAATAAGCAGTTAAAAATCAACAGAACAGCAAAGCACCCTTTAAGTACAGTAATATAATGCAAACACTTTTAAGCTTCTCAGTGTTTGCAGTGTCTGTTCCCACTGGTTAACATTCTCTAATCAGATATTGTTATTGTTGAATCATTGCGGCATTTCTTGGGTCTCCTGTATCTATCCTGTAAACTAATGTAACTTTGTATCACATTATTAAATGAGGTCTTCTCATTTTCTCATTTTTTTTATAACAATATCAAAAAATACCCCAGGAATACTTGCAATGTAGAAAGACTTCAAGTCGTTAAACAGAGTTGAAGATTGTGACACTTCTTTAATGCAAAAAGGATGTAAGGTAAAAATTGCTCCCAGTTTTTGCCATCTCTGCTGATTCATTTTCTCACCATGATGATAGTAATGTCTGTTTAAGTGGCCATATAGTTAATATATGGGTCTACCTGATTATGGCGAAAGCTGAGAAGAACAACAACAAGATAACCGACACCGGAAGATCGACAACAGAGAAGACCAACAGTTGAGAATCCTGACGCTGAGAACACCTACATGTTAAGGTAAGTGTGCAATAGTGATGGACGTTAAGGTCAGGGTGTGGGTAAGGTAAGTGTGTGATAGTGACGGACGTTAGGGTAAAGTGCAGGTGAGGTAAGTGTCCAATAGTGACGGACTTAAGGGTTAGGGGTGGATTAAGTGAGTTAGGGTTAGGGTGCGGGTAAGGTAAGTGTGTGATAGTGACAGACTTAAGGGTTAGGGGCAGATTAAGTGAGTTAAGGTTAGGGTGTGGGTAAGGTAAGTGTGTGATAGTGACAGACTTAAGGGTTAGGGGTGGATTAAGTGAGTTAGGGTTAGGGTGCGGGTAAGGTAAGTGTGTGATAGTGACAGACTTAAGGGTTAGGGGCAGATTAAGTGAGTTAGGGTTAGGGTGTGGGTAAGGTAAGTGTAAGATAGTGACGGACCTTAGGGTTAGGGTTTGGGTTAAGGTTAGTGAATATATAGTTGTGTATGTATGGTTTAGTGTAGGTTTGTAAGTTTTTTGGTGTGCTTGTGTTGTGTGTGTGTTTTTCGGGAAAGTTATTTGTTTTGTTGATTGTCGGGATTGTGGTTTGTCAGGCATGTGAAGTTTCATGTTTTTGAACTTTCGGTTTTGCTGTGACGGTTATTTCATTGACACATATATATGTATATAGATATATATATATATATATATATATATATATATATATATATATATATATATATATATATAGTTTAGCTTCACAATGCTGATCACATTTTGGTCGACCCCGCTTCCAATTTAGTGTGACCTTGGAACTGTTATGTATAATAAGTGGGGTATGGGGGGCTGCATCCCCACAGCAGAAAGATTTGTTGAACCCTGGAAAATGTTTGTGTGGGAGGTCTTTGTTCCCCACGCCCTTCTATGTGGGGGGATGTGCGTCCCATCCCCCACTAATTACACATATCAATTCTGAGGTTGCACTAAACTGGGGATAGGGCAGGTTCTGTTATAGCTACTTAGTAAATAGTAGGTCATGGTTTGCTTATGTTGAACAATGATGGCCATTCAATGTACTTCTGTTCAAAGATTTGCCTGTTTGGTAAAAGTCAACTTCGATCTCTAACGTTTGCTTTTTAACCGTTCAATGTAATATTAATTCGATGGCTGAATATAGACCCATTTTAAGTCATGACTCTAAAGTCTCACAAGTCTATTAACATTAAAATATCACTGTATACTTTTATAGATTGCACTCTGTAAGTTGTCACTAAGCATAATTTTTATATACTATTCATATTCAGCGTAATCAGTCCTTCCCATGTCCACAGTGGGTTTTAATACTTCCCCTTTGAGCTGAAAGAAAAATATTTTTGTTCATTTTTATTTGCCCTACTTTCTTTGTTGGCATAACACCCAAAGCCACTAAATATGTTTTTGATCACTCTTCTTACTTTTTTAAGAGGAGTACAATCTTCTTGGTAGCAGGAATACTTGCCAGTCCCATTTACTGCCTTGCGACCAACTTTTGGTCTGTGTCCACCTTTGACCCCATTAAGTTTTTTTACAGTAATTATTTCATGGCTCTTGGTTAATAAAAACAATAAACAAAATTCCTGTCAAACAGTGAGCACTCCAAGAACACTAGGAAAATATATCATTACCAAGACCACAGGGCCACAGGAAAAATGGCTCAAATGATCCATGCAGTCGGCAGCATGGGGACAGAGAGTGTAAAGTGACATGTCCTCACAAGTCTGCAAATGAAAGTACTAATAGTGAGTGTCATACAAGTTACTTGAGGAAGGCTTCTACAAAAACAAACTGTTAATTGTAGATCCAAAGTGAAAAGAAATTAAAGTACACCTCACCCAGCTTTCCAAAAGATGTTGCCAAAAGAATGTACTTTACTTACAATATCTAGAGCTGGGTTTAATCATTAGAGGAGCACTCCACCATTCAGGCTCAGTCTCATAAAGCCCCTAAGACAGCAAGCTGTACTAAAAGACTAATCTGCAGGCCTAGCCATATCTTTCCTTCAATTCCATAAAACAAAATCTTTGTCTTAACCTTCCTCAGGCTAAATCAACAAACCGTCATAAGTGGGCCATTCCTTTCCATTAATTTACAGTGAAAATACATGTTTTGATGCATAATGAACCTGTATCTAAGAAAACAACTTTCTGGCCTGAATCCATTATAAAAATCATTTTATAAGCTACTTAAGTAGAAGTCATTTTCCATTAACTGAGAAACATTTGTAGTTTCTTATCTAAATTGGTGTGAGAATTACAGACAAAAGTCACTTTAAAGATATTTAGAGGCACACTACCCAACTCCAAACTCCAACACAGAAAATGTTATATATACACACACACACACACACACACACACACACACACACACACACACACACACACACACACACAAACATCTACCTATATCTAAATCGACACCTCTCTCCCTCTATAAATCTATATCTATAAATATAAATTTATATATTTATATAGGTGTGTGTTTATGTGTGAGTGTGTGCCTGTGTGTGTATGTATATATATATATATTTATATACATATGTGTTTATTTACAGGATATCTGTGTAACTGTGAATATGTGTGTGAGCATATAAGTGGTTAGTGCGCTCATGTTAAAAGCCCAAATCAGATGCCTGGATACAGCCTTATGGGTTTACTATCAACATTTCAGATGGCATTCACTCCAACTAAATGCCGAACCAAAAATGGTTACCTCCACAGCAGCAAGTGCTAGTGTGCATTAGCTATTGTGAGGTTGGCTTTCTGCTTGGAGATTGTGGTGTAGTGGGGTAAGGAAATGTACTCATTTCCTCACTGTAGTCCGATCTTGGAGTTAGTATATATATAATTAGCAGGGGGTGTGGGGGGTGCAGGCGGCTTGCCCCCTGCTGCAAAACGTTAGCTGGAAGTGACTGGAAGGCAACTAACACTGGGTAATGTTGACTATGTCAAATATAGCCATGTTGACATTAACGCTTTCATCATTTTGCCTAAGGGATGTTCTTATTTTCAGTGTTATGTTAATTACTCGACTGAATGTGTTTCAGAATTTTGAAAGGGTGCTACTTTTTTTGAACAGCACCTTTATTGGCATCTGTTTAGTTGACTCAATTTGGGCGACTAAACAGATGGTCGACACCTGTCAATAAAAGTAGCAGATTGGAGGATTTTTGAGGTTGGGGGTCTCAGAATTAGAATATATAATTAGCAGGGGGTGTAGGATACAGAGGGGGCTTGGCCCCCTGCAAATAATGATGTTTTCGTTTGAATTTAGTTTTAACGTTTTTCCATACATCGGGACTGATAATTAGCACAAGCTTAGTAGTGTGTTAACATGCATAATTTCAATCATTTGGTGTCAATATTAGTGACATTTGATAAAGTTAAATTAATCCATAGATATCATATATGGTAAAATCCTTTAGTCGACTGTCATAATCACCCATTCAAATTGTCGAAAGTACAATGCAATTCAAATAAATGAACTCGATCACTTCATTGTCATTGCCAAAAGCCCAAATCGCAAAAAACACACTAGAACAAATTTAATTTAGTCCGAACATAGTAGTGGCAGTGTATATGCCCTTGACCCCACTGTAGTGCAATCCTGGAGTTAGAATATATGGTTGGGGTGTGTGGGGGTCAAAGCCCACCACCTAGCTTCGTTGCATACTGACCAGTTTCTGTTAAGAGGGTAAGTCAGTAGTGTATAATTACACTGGGTTTGGCTAGTGGAGGTTTAGATTAGCAAAAAAATGTTGACAATGGTCATAAATGTTGAAAAGTCTGATTTCCGACCACGTGAATGCTTTCCTGTTGTGAATTTCAATAATATGATTCTACATTATGATAGCTTTACATTCTGAACTTCAACTATGTGATAGTAAACATATATATATATATATATATATATATATATATATATATATATATATATTTTTTTTTTGCCACAAATTATCTTAGAAGTTAAAGATTGACATCAGGGTATTGAAAGGTAAGGTAGTAAAATACTGTGTTTCATATTCTAAGTACCTGAAATGTCTAGCCTGGTGTACAATAGGTCAAGATCAAATGTGCCATACACTATGCTTCCAAAAGATAGGGAAGGTGAAGTTGCATCTGACCTGGAGCAGAAGCTGTCATGCAAGCTGGAGGGTCACTTGCTGTGATGACGTGACCTACTAGATGCAGATGATACTATAGACACTGATCTCACAGTACTGTGGGACCAAGTCCTTGAATGAGAGGCTGTGGTTCATGTAGATGAATTCCAGTACAGCCTGCATGAATTCTGTTGTGTTGTTTACTCCCTACCATTTCCACTGCGTTCTTGAGAATAAATTGTTTTGTGATGTAATATGCTCCATTTGTCAGGACAATGCCCCTTCTCATCCCCTTCAAGCATTGACTCATATTTGAGTCATGTTCTATGCTATGAAACAATGTGCAGATGGCACTGTTCTTACTTCTACCATTTCCATGCTGTGTTGGAAATCCACACGTACACACTAGAGTACTCTGATTATTTCTAGCTGACTCTCTTTGGCAGTGCAATGGGCATTCACAATGTCACAACATATTTACTGCTAGGTAGCCAACACTTCACGTGTTTCTTGAGGTAGTTGTGATATATGTCTGTGCCTCACATACCATTTCAAGGTGTTCACAGTGAATTTTTGCTGTCATCCAGAAGGTGTTTCTGTGGGTATGGAGATAATGGTGTTGAAGTGCATGGGGTTTCTTCATCTGCAATATGTACAGAAAAGTCTCCATGGACATGACTTTGTAATCCAGTATCACTTCTGGCAGAGTTATTTACATATTGTAGGGTGTGTGCTCCTGCCATTAATCTTGGAAACTAGGTGCCACTTTTCTCTGGCAGTGTCATAAATATAACTATTTTATCATCATCATCATCATCCATTATTCGCGGTTCTGCTGCTATCTTCTAAATTTTCTAGTAGAGTGGAACTGGTTATTTCTGCTGCTGACTATGTAAAGTTGATTACATTACTACTCAGATAGTGGAGTGCATTACTGAGTGTGCAGTAATGAGGTGCAGGACCTACTTGCCATGCACAGTCTGTTCTATGCCGTTATGCATAGAAGTGGAGGGTTCATCTGTTTATAGTAAATGTCATGTGCTATATGTGATAACTTCACTAAAGCAGTCATTTCTCGGTGTAAATATATTATGTTGGGTCAAACCAGCCTTCTTGAGCAGATGTTCATCCATGCTGCACATGTGGTTAGTAGTCAGTATCCACACCACCTCTGATTATGCCCATGCTATCCTCATCTGTTTTTAGTCAACCCCCTGAATGGAGAGGAGGTATTTCAAATCAGTTGTTAAAGTTTGAGTCGCCCCCCCCACCATGGAGTACTGTGTTATGCGTGGTTCCTTCTTTCTTCTTCTGACAGCATTTATAACCATAAACACTTGGTTCCAGGCCTTTGCCGTCTAAGCCTGTTTGGGTCTCCCATTTCCAAAAAAACATTGCCATATGCCCTAAGGGCTGCCATGAGGAAGCAGTCCATCTCATGGTTAAATTAATCTTCACTCTCTCTCTCTCTCTCTCTCTCTGGATCCCTGCTGCTGCATCATTCATTTACGTAAAACAACATTCAAAAGTAATAAACTGAAGCTTGACCCAGTCATCAGCCTAGCAAATACAGCAATGAAAGCATGCCTGCTTTCATCAGAGATAAATCAAAGTTATATGTACAAAACATGTATGTTGACAATGAATCCATATTTATACACATACTGCAACTTCGGCTACAACCCAGTTAAAACTTCTATTGTACTATCTTCTACTGCAAACACTAATCATTACTCTACCATCTTATGCCACTGCTAACAGAAATTAAAGCCTTCTCCAATCACGTCTATGTATTTAATCTGCCATGAGCCATGATCTTTAATTCATGATTAACAAATCCTTTGTCACAGTAAAGAAGCATATATTGTGACAATACAATGTTGTATCTTTCGGCTTTTCCCGGTTAGGGGTCGCCACAGCGAAACTCCGGTCCGCTAATGATTGGCAGTAGATTTTTACATACCGAGTTTCCAGCCCTGACGTACAACCTTCAATGAAGGTACGCCCATTCATGCATGTCTCCACACAGAAGACACTTTAGCTGAGAATCGAACATGACAACATCTTACTGTGAGGTGACAATGCTACCGCAGCACCACCACCGCAGTATTTACAGGATAAAAATACAGTACATCAGACTTCAGTCATTTGAAATTATGTACTGATATCCTGTATAGCATAACCTATAAATGCAAAAAAAAAAAAAAAGATTGCAGGCATTTATCATTCACATTGCCATTAGTAGTACTCTCCTATGTATTTCTAGCTCTACAGTCATGAATTCCCATTTATAAATGTTACTCATCTCATTATCATTAATATGAATCAACAAAATCTGGCAGTTACATCAATGGAAAACTCACATTTCCTACTAGTAGCTGTTCTTAAACTGAATATTTATTGCTTTCCAATACATTATAATTTTATTATTTTATACTTAATAAACTTCATCCTTTCCCAAAGCATTTGTTGCCTAACTCTACTGATTGCAAGCACATATGGAGGTTTAGAGACTAGGCAACCTGCAGATCACAGTCTGATGGGAGAACGAACATTTGCCAGCAGGATGTTAACGTACAAGTAATGCCCACTGAAAACCAAGTACACTTCTTCACAGCAGCATATTAAGCTGCCATGGAGCTCTGACTGAAAAAAAAAATAACAACCACCATTATTTTGCACTCAATAAGTAGCACTTTTACTGTGTAGCAAATGTAAAATAAGAAAGAAAAAAAATTAAAATAAAGCATGTGTGTGTGCAAATGTATGCATGTATGAAAGAAAGAGAGAGAGATCGATTGAGCGAAACAGAAAAAAGTGTGTGTGTGTGTGTGTGTGTGTGTGTGTGTGTGTGTGTGTGTGTGTGTGTGTGTGTGCGGGCATGGTGTGTGTGTGTGTGTGTGTGTGTGTGTGTGTGTGTGTGTGTGTGTGTGTGTGTGTGTGTGTGTGTGTGTGTGTGTGTGTGTGTGTGTGTGTGTGTGTGAGAGAGAGAGAGTGAAGAGTGAGAGCAATAGAGCAAACCCTGGCAGCAGCAGCAGCAGCAGCAAAGAGGTTTGCATACTTCTCAACTTCTTAAAGCAAGAAATCTAGACAAAGCCAAAAATAATATGTAGTTAAAGGCCCAGAAATAGGGACACATTTTAAATATTCCACTTATTGCAAATGCTGTTACCATATATTTAATAAAGGATATGAAGTCTGAAACTCAAATGACTGTCATTATTTAGTGACTTCAATCCTCCATGATTTGCCAGAAAACTACAAATTTTATGAGGAACAGACCAAAAATTTGAGGCAAAAATCTGGACATTCTGTGAAAATTTGGACAGCTGAGAGAGATGTTCTCGACCTCTTAGATCAAGGTATTTGGATAGCCAAAATAAACAGGGGACAAAGGCTTAAAATAGGAACATATTTTAAATGATTTGTGTTAGCATGCATTTTCTGAAGCAGAGAGATATGTGTGTGTGTGTGAAAGAGAGAGAGAGACAGAGACAGAGACAGAGAGTGAGTGAGTGGGATCCACCATTGGCGGCAGTAAAGAGGTTTGCATACCTCTGGACCTTTCAGCTGAAGACATCTGGGTAAAGCCTAAAAAAGGGGGGGGGGCAGAAGATCAAAAATAGGAACAGATTTTAATTATTGCGGTTATAAAATTACAAAACTTGCTTAAGTAAAAGGATTTGTGTCAACATTAATTTCTGGAAGGAAATGAAAGTGATAGGAAGAACCCAGTTTCAAGGGACCACAAACACGAGCAGTGCCACTACAAAAACATTTATTTAGCACTTACGTCAGCTTATACCATTGACTTCTTCAGAATAACAATTAAATCAACCAAAACCAGGTAAAGTAGTTTCTAAAACCAAGTCACTTGCAAGACAACAACCAATGAGAAATACATAGTCATATAAAAGACATCCCCCAAACATACGTTATATTGCATTAAATTAAATGAGGAAAGAAGGTAATCTCAAATAGCTAGCTAAACAAAGGCTGTCATTGAGACCTGGTGGTACATGGGCATGCAACTTTCTCTGCCAACAAAGCTCTTTAATTTCTAGAACATCTACCCAGGGACCACCACCAAATCGTTTTCAAACTTTCCAATGTCACAAAATTAAAACTGTGTGTGGGAAAACTCTCCAAATGTTTGTATAAAGCATTGTTAGTATTTTTGTTTCTCATATCTCTAACATGCTCATAGGGTCTGTCTCTTAATTTACTCTGAGTTTTCCCAATATAAAAACAAGTACACTGAGAACAAATAGCAGCATAAACAACTCCAGCAGAATTACAAATGTAAACCCCATTTGGTCTAATAGTCACGTGACTGATTTTTAACACTCTCTTGATTTAAAATATGGGTACATTGTGCACAAAAAACACATCTCCTAGTGCCAATCTTACCAGGTTTAAAGCCTTTATGGTCACCCAGTTCTAACATATATATTTTAGTAAGTTCTCTTTTGTATGCAATGTGGGGCCTATACCCTAACTTTTCAAGTAAACCATCCTGTCCACAAAATACCTGCCAATTCTTAAATAAAATGTCTCAAATGGACATGCAGTCTACTGAAAATGTAGTAAAAAAAGAACAATGATAGTCTTTACTATGTGCTTGTGGTCTCAAGTCCCCACGATTTGAAACACTATTTTCTTTGTTGTTCAATATCGGTAAAATAATCCTTTTTTCCCTTCTCAATAAAATCTCTTTTTTAACTTCTCCAATTAAATCAAGGGGATATTAACTAGACCTAAACATCACTGTTAGGATATCAGCCTGTGTTATGAATTCCACATCATCAGTGCCCATACGTGCTATTCTCACAAACTGGCCTTTTATTACACCCATTTTCACATGTGCAGGGTGACTACTATTAAAATGCTACAGAAGACTATTACAGTAAGTAGGCTTTCTATGTATGTTACTCAAGTATTGTTTGTTGTTTGAATCCTTTTTAATTTCAACATTCAGATAGTTAATTACTCCACTATTAAAAATGTAAATAAATTTAAGGAAACAATATTATGTAATATTACGTTTTTTTTTTTTTGAAGGGCAATGCTTCCTACAAAAAACTGGGGTAGCTATCGGGGCCATATGTGCCCCCATATTTGCAAATATTATTATGCTAATGTGGAAAGGAAATTTTTATTTACTTCACAATATACATGTAATCGCAGTTTGTATTTATGCTACCTTGATGACTTGTTTTTTGTGTGGACAGGAAGTATGTTGGATATTAATAACTTTTTGGACTTTATTAATAATATTACTTCATTCCTTAAATTTACTTACACTTTTAATAGTGTAAAAGTGAGATTCACTGCTCTCCTGTGTGTTTGATCATTTTTTTTAAGCAAGTCAGCATTCAGCATCTTGAGTGTCAACATTTAAATACGGAACATATAAAGAGACTTACTGAAACTGCTTGTGAGTATGTACATATGATGCTGAAATAAAAAAGAACTATCATTCCCCAAAGATATGTGTTGAATAATCATTGAACTGAGTTTTATTTATTTGGTAAATAAAAATCAAGAAGTAATTCTTGCACAAATATAATGCATGAAGTAATGGGCTGTCAGTACACACATGCAGCAAAATCCATATTGGCAAGAAATTATAAAGGTATTACCATTTCTTATGTTATACCAGCTTATCCCCTCATTATCAGCAGAATGCAAACATAAAACATATTCACCGTTTGATATAATTATACTAATTTTTCATAAGTTTTCAGTAACATTTTACAGAACACTTTTTAATAAAGATTCAAAAATATATAATATCACTGGGGTCTATTTTAGTTCACCAAAAGTTTTTTTTTCAGCGAACCTGAATCAGCAACCCCTATTCAGTGAAAATCACTTCTGCAATTCGTTGAGTTTACCAAGGGCAAAGAAGTAGTTGTCCAACTGCACAACTTTGTCCTTCTCTCCACTGTAGTGTGATTGCAGAGTTGGTATATATAGTTAGGGAGGATGTTTGGGGGGTGAGCCCCCAACTTGGGTGGGTTTGATTTAGTCAGATTTTGGTCCATTGTGCTGGGGACAAGTGCTTCCATGCCCTTGATACATTCAGAAAATCATAGAAGTGATTTTCACTGAACAGGAGTTGATAACTAGGTGTTCACTGAAAAAACATTTTGGCAAAGTAATATAGACCATATCACTGTTAATAATGAATGACATGATGTATTACAAGAAATTTTATTGTGTCCAATTTGTGTTTGACTCTTTACCCTCCATTTTTTTTTCATTTTAATTATGCATTACATTGTCTTTCTTTTATTTTCCCCTTTTTCTCCAATGTATGTTTGTTTTTCTACAAATGCCTGCCCAAGTATGCCCTTACAGGTCAAGGCTGTAGGCACCCCCAACACAATGTAGCCTTTGCAGCCATGCAGACCATGAGCTTAAAGACTTGGTTGATGATGTGATGGAGTAGGTAGCAAAGATGCACCTTCAATCAGTTTAAGATGTTCTTCAGTGGGTGCAAGATTTGCTACCCCATTCAGTGCCAACTACCATGCCACCACCTGACTTCTACCCCCTCAAGATCAGGGTAATCCACTGCAACACCATTTGGCAGTGGAGATGTTTGAGGTCGAACCGGTATTGCTGTGAAGATCTCATCTTAACCTACATATTTCTTACCCAAAATGGGGGGGGGGGTTCTATTCCTTGCCAAAAATATAGCACTTTTCCTTTATCACCTCCAACAGCGCAACCCTGTTGATGTATTCCTTCTATGTATCCCTCTTTGTTATGTCTTCCCTTTTTCAAAATTTCCTATATTCATGATTCCACTCTTTTAAAGAAACAATCAGGGTGTCCACATAAGGTTTTCATAATGGTTAAGGTGTTTACCTTACAGTTACAAGGTGCAGGGTTTGATTTTCACATGATGTAATTGGCTACACTTAAAATGGCTTACAAAGGCAGTTACCCTAGAACTGATCTTTGAACCCATAATGATACTCCTATAGAAAATTTATAAATTCCCCTTTATATAATATAAATAGCAGAATTGCATGCTGCTTGCTTTAAATATGTGTCAGTACTTCACACATGCTTGCACATAGCTGCGGTCTTCCATAATACCTAAATACATCTGAAATTATATGAGCATTTAATTTTCTTTCAGTAAATCACACATACTTAAGGATTATCTCCACCAACTTTATATGCATTTTGTGAAAGTGAGCATTTTTAACAGTAGCTTTTGCATTAATGTGGACATTATAAACAGCCCAAGATTAGCACAGTATCATATAGGTGTAGGGGTGCTCATCACAAATAACTACTACAAAAGTGTGAACCTCTCTATAGAGAATACCACCCATAACCTGATGTGTATATGAGCTGTCTGTTGTTATGCTTCACGTTGTGGGTCAGCTGGTACTATGACTTCAAAAACTAGCACATTGTGTGATTGCACTCATTAAAAATTATAGCATTTTGTCTCCAGTACAGCATTCCTTTCTGCTATGCTCATCTAACTTTTACTTCATCTTTTCAAAAGCTTGTCATGCCACTGTAACATTTTTGAACTGCACATATGGTACACATGGCCTTAACAAGTTTGCAATATGTACTGATTTGCATTATATAATTGCAAGCATTCCTTGAGAGCTGCAATTATTCTATATATGTTCACAACTCTGCTGTACTCCAAGAGGAAATGGCTTTGGAATTTGGCCCTTGAAAATAATGCTAGTAGCAAAGCACATTACTGATTCTTTACTGCCAACTAATTTTACCTTAGAAGACAAATAGGGCAGAGTTAGTAACGAGCTGAGTCTTCTATGGGACAAAAAGAAAATATTTAAAATACCCAAGAACAGTAAAAACAACAGTTTAGTTTTTGCAACTTTCCAGTTTGTATATACATCCATGAACGAATAACCGATTAATTATATGCTAAACACTTTAGGATAAAGAGTAAAATAAATATTTTTAACCTGCATTCCTTATCCTTAGATTTCATGGTTTATGAAACTGGCAAATGACTTCTAAACATGTCTTTTAAATGGGTGCATTATTCCTTTAAGACAGTGATAAAATACTGTTTAGTTTTCAAATGTCATTTTAAATGTATTAAAGCTTACAGTGACTAAACTAAAGTATCTGTGAAGGAACTGACTTCCAGTGACACCCTGTATCTTACGCTTTATTTGTGCCAAGGAGAGTGAAGCCATTGCCAATCACATGATTTATCAAAGGCCTAGGTAGAAAATTGCCTCAATGAACTGAGTGTGAGGTGTTTCATATGCCCGTGATTTTATCATGGAGCATGAAATTTTTCTGTAGAAGGCTAAACCATCAATGTAATATAAAGGACTATTTAAATGCAGAACACTATGTGACTTGCATCTCTAAAATGCCAAAGACATGTCAAGAATATGTACAAAGTAATTCTGCTATGAATTACAATTCTACCAGCAAACTAGAGATGGAAACATTGTCATAACTTTTAACAAACAAAATGCCATTCATGCTTTTTCGTAGCAACATAAACTACATCAAGAGAAAGTCGGAAGCAATTGTTTTATCATTACTTCTGCTAGATGAGTATTATACAGATATATACATCAACAAGATAATGATTTTGTAACTAAACAGCTATGAAGAATGAAAGGATGGAGTGTACAAGAGCATTTAACCTCACTTTTACATATTTAGTACAACCTCCTTAGGAACAATGTGTGAAAAGTATTAAGCAATGGACTTGTATAACTCAAAAGAAGAGCATTTCCAATGAAAACATGCAGTGAAAAACATTGCAAGCAAATCCAGTATCCGAGGGAAATATACAGTTTCATAATGAAGTACAGATCAAAACAATCATTTGTATCCATGCATGTATATAAAGCATTGAAAACAAAAGAAACAATTTACATGGCTAACTGCAGATCATGGTTTGCAATTGTATAGATGAAAGTGTATCTATATACAGTTTATGTATATTTGCTTACATTTCTAATTTATGAATTTTTCTGTATGCCGAACAGTATACTGAATAAGAGGCACCCCACATCTGAACAGGACCTACCAGCATTCCATTGGGGAGCAGGACCATTTTCCTTGTCCATCTGTGAACAATGTTTTGTGGTTTGAACTTTTTGGCTTGATATTCTGTGCTTCGAACAACATACATTCAGTAAAATGCACAACAACCACATATACGTGTGTGTGTGTGTCTGTGTGTGTGTGTGTGTGTGTGTGTGTGTGTGTGTGTGTGTGTGTGTGTGTGTGTGTGTGTGTGTGTGTGTGTGTGTGTGTGTGTGTGTGTGTGTGTGCGTGTGTGTGTCTGTGTGTGTGTGTGTGTGTGTGTGTGTGTGTGTGTGTGTGTGTGTGTGTGTGTGTGTGTCTTTTACATAGTATAATTAGGATTTGTAGTACAGAAGAGAGAGGTAAATGGAATTTGTTCAAATTGACAAAAGAGTGAAGCAACCATCAGCATGGTTAACATGGCTAGAATAAAGATAGTTTTATTATAATATACATTAGTGGTTAAACAACAATTTCAAGAACGTAAAAGTTTTTGACTATGATAGAAAACTACTTACTTTTTGAATTTACAATGTTTGTAGTATCTCTATACTAGCAGATCATTTTTTATCATAAAGTTGTAGCATATCTGGACAAAAGTGCATCAGCAAACAAATTACAGTTTCTTATTTGCTTCATCATATTTTGTCTGGGGATATAAGGTATGAGCAAACATGCACTATCTATCTAGCTAGCTAGCTCTTGTTAACTGGCTGTTGGGCTGACCAACAGATCATTTTTCAGATACAATTTAGGCTATATATATATATATATATATATATATAGTCACAGCACATTGAGTTGAAAGTTTTATAGTGGTCTCCACCATCAATATACAAAGAAATCAATAACAATTGTATTACAACAATGGTATAACTTAAAAAAGTTTATATTATTATAATGGACTAAAAAATGACTAAAATCAGCATGCAGTAATGGAATTATGGATACCAATATATAAATCTGCAAGTTTTTATATATTCTTATATCTACCATGAATGTAATAAAGGAAGTTATGCACAAGTATACATCACACTGTTAATCTGAGACAGGCAGACTTGTGAGATTTTGCATATGCTTCTATATGCTATGTCGATAGCCAAAATCACAAAAGGAACACATGTACTCATTAGTCAGTTACTGACAGATATTATGAATTCCCTGATACTTTGTGTTAATAACAATAGCATCAATAGGGTTGGGTGAAGGAGGCAGCCACTATAAGTGCAAAGTGTTGTGGGGGTTGAGAATGTCAGAAGCCAATCATTCTTCAATGCAATACTAAAATCTGAGTATCAGTATTCACTTTCAAAACTAGTGAATTAGTGCTCCATGTGTTGCAGCCATTGAGGCAGATATTGCTTACTACAAATGTTGCAAGCAGTTTGTTATAGTTTAAAGAGAAAGCTTTGTTGTTTGGTTTTCAAGTTGTTGAACAACTTGTAGACTTTACAAGGCAGCCTTATGAAGTAAGGCTGCGCCATCAGCATGCTGATGATTGAAAATCAGCTGATTGAAAGTACTGGCATTTTTTTTCAGTGCAAGATTACAGTATAGTGGGGATCGGGGATTAAGGATTTTTTTCTTTTCCAACTATATTGCGATCTTGGAGTTGGGATATAAAA
>NC_056751.1:456190436-456212936 GCF_019279795.1 Protopterus annectens
TATAATTATTATTAGTAGTAGTAGTAGTAGTAGTATTATTAATGTTATAATTCTTATAGAAAAGAGACACATTTTGTGTGTCTGGTAGAGTTGATGAAAACATTTATATTGGCAGCAGTTGATCAGCAAACTCACCGACTTATGTCTTGCGATTCACAAGTAAAAAAGCAGAGCACAAAGCGCTGGGAGACTTTGATAGTGACTGGCCTTTTAGTGGATGTAGACTCACCTGTCTTGACTTCTTGACTCATGTGAGTGAGATGCCTGTTCATTGAGATTCATAACTACTGTTATGAGCTCATCTATAATGTTCAAGTGGGGCACTATGTCAAATGTTTTGGCCAAATTGAGGTAGACAATATACACTATTTTGCCCTTGTCCATTCCTCTGGTGACCTTCTTGAAGTTGTCCACCAGACTGAGTAGGCAGGAACTGCCTATTACAAAACCAAACTGGGCTTGATCCTTTGTCTGAAAGTTTTCTATGCCATTATTTCATGTCCATGATTATTCTTTCCATGCCCTTATATATGAGATTAATCAGACTTATGGGTCAGTAGCTTCCTGGGTCAGTGGATGGCCCACAATTGAGCTGACGGATAACAGTTTCAGTCCTCCATTCACCTGTCATGAAGCCTTTTTGGAGGATACAAGTAGGTCATGAATTATGTTATTAAAGAGGCATGTTGATGTACTATCAGGTTCCATCAATGCAATGTTTTTGACCCTTGAAAGTACAATGAAGACCTGTTCAATAGTGACAGTTGAAGAAGCTGCATTTCGGGGTATTTCTTGAGAGGTGCTTCTGGGAGAAAACTGGGTAAAAATCTGGAGATTAATTTATCATTCTGTGGACGTGTAATGTCCTCTGGCTCAGCAAAGATAAATAGATGCACCACCTTTGCTCAGGGCAATAACAGTGGCTGTTTTCCATTCAGCTGGGATGAAGCTGGTGCTTAGACTGTGATTGAAAATAGTAGCCAATGGTGATACTCATTCTTGTTTGAGCCCATGTAGGACACAGCCTGGGATGTTATCAGGGGGTTTATATCACCTCAGCGCATGCTAAAAATAGCGAATGCTGATATATTGAACTTCAAAGTCTGAAAGTTGAAAACAGCGAAGGAAAGGATCAGCAAATTTTTTCCCAGGGAAAAAACTTGCTGGGCCATTCTCCGGGCTTTGCTGTTTTCTCCACTGTGGTGCAATCTCGGAGTTGGTATATTTAAGTTGGGGGGGGGGGGGTGTGGCTGTAAACTCTTTTTTTTTTTTTGAATCAGCAAATTTTTTCCCCGGGAAAAATTTCGCTGATCCGTTCGTTCGCTGTTTTCAGCTTTAAAACTTTGAAATTTGATATATCAGTGTTCGCTATTTTTAGCATGCACTGATGTGATAAAGACCTGTTATCAGGTCCTAATGATGTTGTGTTTTTAGCTTTAGAGAAGGCATTTATGACATACTCTTTAGACATATAAGGTAGGGGACAGGTGTCATGGACGTCATGAAGTACGTGTGGTCAGGACAAAAGAGTAAAGTTTTCATAGAACCTGTTGGCTAGCAGGTTAGCTATGTCCACCAGCTCAGTGTATGTATTACCATTAACTACTAGTTTGGTGCAGATCTGAGCCTTAGCTTGTAAGTTACTGATGTAACTAAAGAACACTTTATGGTTGTCCTTAGTTGACAAAGCTAACTTGGATTCGTAGTTTTCCTTGGAGGACTTCACTAGAAGTATTATTTGCTTATTTAAGCTGAAGAGGGAATGTCTCAAGTTTAAAGACTGCTGCTTCTTACTCTTGGAGAGCAGTTTCTTCCTTTTATTTTAATGCCTGGTCATGGCAGTTGTCCACAAGGTTTGCTCTTCCTTGAAGAGCTTGTTTTGGTCCTAACAGATATTGCCGAGTCGGTGCAGTTATACAGTTGATTGTATAGGTCACTGGTGTAGAGCTCGATATAGTTACTGGTTCCATCTGAGGGGAGAGGTGCAATGAAACTATTTATACCATCCTGTAAGAGGTTATAATCTGCTTTGGAGAAGATTTTTAGTATACTTGCTGCTGAGGGATGGTCAGATGTGATAGTTACCTCAAATGAGACTGATTTGTGGTCAGATGAACTGACAGTGTGGGAGCTACAGTGGTCCACCATATTTGTAAGCACCAGTCCAGGATGTTGGCACCCCTGGTAGAGGTGTCACCCAGCTGGTCTAGGGCATTTGAGTTGACAAAGTCTTGGAACCTTTGAGCAAGTGAGTTTGAGCATGACTAATTCACCCAGTCAATGCTATGGTAGGTAACGTCTCTGTTGGCAAGGCAGAGATCGACACTGATAACACACCCATAAAAACTGATTCAGTAGTTAGCAACCTCGGAACCTATGTAGACAGGAAAATGTCCACCAGTCACCACATATACACTATTGTAAGAAAGTCCTTTTTTCTTGCACAACTTATCATTAAGGGTACAGCATCCTGGTCCAGATTTGTGATTGTTCCAGTGTATTCTGCATTCATCAGGTTGATCAATGAGTATAACAACCACTTCTGTATGTACCTGCACAAACATCTGACACAACATGAATGCCCACAATGCTTTCTTACTAAGAAAATCAAGGTCTTGAATCATAAATATGAATGGACTGCCTCAAAACCTTGTACCTCTACTTTGTGTCATACAGGCTACTAAGATACGATCTCTCCCTTGCCAACAGTGGCTCAGCTGAACCTATCCTGTTGACCTACTGAAAAGTCACAAGATGAATGGGGGCATAAACAACCACTCAAGAGATACAAATCTTTTTTTTTTCAATATAAGTAAAACATGTAGAACATAATCTGGACAAATGAATGGGTAACAGAAATTATTCTATGCTTTAGCAAAATTTTCCCTCAAAGATAAAGGCAACTTGTAAACGTACTGTTCATCCCAGAGCTACATGTATTTAAAATACAAGGGCTAAAACACTTCATGGGAATGTATGGCTAGACTTCTAAAACTACTAATAGATCAATAGCCTATTAAGTACACTATGAAGCTTTACGTATCCTATGAAGCTATGAACTCCTCTGATACATTTATGCCACAGTATATATGTTGTGCTGCTTATCTGTTTTTCTAAGAAAATGGTTTACTTCGATGGTGCAACAGTTTTCGAAGCCCACTTGCTCCAGATTTGCAGATTATACAAGAAACTAGTTAACATTTCACTACCTCAGGTCAGTTCATTTGGCTATTCCCTTTTATTCCCTCTATCAATTACATTAACCCTAAGTTTAAGAACGTTATGACTGGAGTATAACAGTGCAAAGGATAAGCATTCAACTTGCAGAGCTTTGCTGAACATGATGTGCTGAATTCAGCAACAGCAGAGCAGCCAAGTGCATTTTATAGTGATAATTTACGTAACCATTTGACATGAAAATATGGAGACCAATGGCTGAAAGAATGGACTTACACATACTAAGTCTCAGATGTCATTTCTTGGAATATTCCCTTTTCTATGAGGTATGACAGTCTTGGAGTTGGTATATATAAGTTTCGGGTGGGTGCAGGACAGCTTACCCTTCTTGCAAAAAGAAGTTTTTAAGACAGGAGTGATTTCTGAGATTCACTCTTCCATACATTTTTGGTCTTTATTTTTTGGCTTTTCAGCACACTCCATTTTGAGTGCCAGCATTTCAATAAGGAACCAATAACTGACTGTCTCCTCACAAGGTATGGTTTCTGTAGTACACCGCAATGATTCTACTTCCCATGTCCTGTGTGCTGCATGTATGGGCCACTTTACACATGTTTTTTAGAGACAGTTCCTGGCTTCAATCCACAGTGTAGGGCAATCTCTCTGATAGACTTTTTATGTGTCACGCGTTCCACTCTGTAAACTTCCCTTTCACTGCTTTCAACTTTTCTGCAGACCATGCACTTAGGTTCCATGCTGTGGCTCTCTTAAGTCAGGCAGCTCACCATCTCCCATGTCTGCCTTGCATTTGATGTCCAGTCTAACACTTTGCACTCTTTATCCATGCTGCTTCCTACAGTGAGCAGTTCTTTCCCATCCTTATCTGGGTTTCAGCACTGTATTCAGTAATGTCACTATGACATCTCAATATTATATGCTGCCATTCTTCTCCATGAACATAAAAACTGCATGCATATTAACAGTTTTTAATGCTCATCTGGAGCACGCACAGAAGAAGCAATAGATACTGTATTGTCCATTTTTTGGTAAATATAGTCCTACCACACAATATTCTGTGACTGCATGCTTATTTCTAAAAACATTGCTTACAAAAAGCTTGCATATCATGGAGACCTTGGTGTAATAAGTTCAGAGAAATATTTTATTTCATAAATAAATAGAAAAGACAAACACTTACAATTGTTTCTGTTGTGTTCTGCTATATGCTACTTGAAATGTGACAAACAAAACACTGTATAAGCTGCCCAGAGATAAATTATGACTACATAAAGAACACCTTTGCCATGACAAATATTCTTGTATTTCTACTTACTAATATATTGCATATTTTTGCACAGTTCAATATGCTTTTTTTAATTATGAAAATGCACCTATTTATTTTTTCAAACACTACTGACAGCTCGTGTTTCTTCCAAATGCATTTCTATGTTCTCAGTTCTGTTTATTAATGTGAGAAGATTGTGTGTGAAAATGGAACCAGGTGTGGTACAATCCACATTTCTTAAAATAAGATGATGATGATGATGATGATGATAATAATTGCAATACAACACCTTAGTAGCAAAATATACTTTAGATTCCTAAACAAAAATCTATTCAAACAAAGCTTTCAAAAGCATTTACAGCAAATATTTTTGGAATGTGCTCATGTGGATTAAGTCAAATGATGCCTTTGGCTAAATGCAGCAAATGTCCATACAGTTGTTGTTTCTTTTCACTTAATGCTGGGGAACACAGCATGCTTAACTGCTTATTCCTTACAGGCTTTATAATTATTCTAATGTTTCCTACCAGCTTGCCTAGCAGTTTCTGAAAACATTAATTCTCAACAGGAGGGCTATTGTAGAATAGTGTCCTTTGGAAAAATCTGTAGCCTTCATTTCTGGCATTCATCCAGGAAAGAGGAAAAAGGAAAGAGATCTTGAATAAATTATTCTTTTCTGCTTGATCAGTGAGAAGCTGTTGAAATAATATGTGTGAGCCACTTGAATGATAAGCATTGCTGTAGTTAAGCTTCCCTTTTCCTTAGGCTCCTTTACGTCTTCATGACATGCATCTTATTTGTTACTTGCCCCAAGTGCAGCATTATGCACTAATTCAAAGGGTTTCAAATATGCATGATGTGCAGTTCCAAGACAACACACACACACACACACACACACACACACACACACACACACACACACACACACGTATTTATATAAACATTGATCTGCTGCATCAACAATGGTAGAAATAATTTATAGTGCATTACACTACAGCATGGAAGATCTACTTTTCAGCATCGAGCAAGTATAAATTTAGGGTATTATGCTGATTATTTCATTCCTTTATTTGTTTTCAAAAACATTTTTTTTTTTTATAAAAGACGTGCAGATGATTCTCATGGTGATATAATCTGGCTTCTTTTTGGGGACTACAGAGAAAAATGTACCACATCTAAAACACACACACACACATGCACACATGCAGACACGCACGCGCACGCACGTGCACGCACGCACACACACACACACACACACACACACACACACACACACACACACACACACACACACACACACACACACACACACACACACATCTTTACTACTTTTCCATTTTGGCATAGCATATTCTAGACACATTTTCAGCTTGTTACTTAATACAGTATGATAAAACATACAAAGCCTTTATAATTTAAAGTAAGCTATTGGCAGAGGTAGTTCTTTTTCTTCCTAGATAACTTCCTAATGTTATCGTACATGTGAATTATACTGCAGATGAACAAGACAAAAGCATAACTATGTCAATGTTTGCACATCTGCTTTTTGCTGGCTTCCACCTATACTTTCTACTTCATTCTGTTTGGAATTAACAAGCAGAGAAGAACTTTTGCAGTCATCATATGGATAGGGAGAAACACAGAAGTAAGCATTGCTATCACATTTAGATAAAATGCTTGCCGTTGGACATTAAAAGAATGATAAACAATTAGCTTCAGTATATGGTCTGATTTGGTATATTAGTTGCATTGTGTATGGTTTTATGAATCTCTGAAGAGATACTCTGAAAGAATAAAAAAGTGTTTCAGTATCATGGCTGCTTAATGGTTTGGAAATTAATATCCATAACTAAGGATATAGCTGAGCTCCATGGTGAAAGCATCTGAACTCTAGAAACAGTGCTCTTTTACAATGCTCTGGGCTCAATAGTTTAGCTTGAAGTCAATATGCCAAAGTGCTGAGCGTTAAGTAGCCAGTATTGGCATGTATTTGTCATATATGTAGCAATGTCTTCCCAGACAGTCTAGATGCATTTTAACAGAAGTAATAATTATTTAGTAGTGGAGACATTCAGCAGAACTTCTTCTTGAAGATATAAAAAGTAAGTTATATTTTGTTAAACTAGAAAGTAAAGTTTATACTTTAAAAGGGATTGCAGAGTACTTTGATACAATATTTTCAATTATGTCTTTGTCCATCACACTGATGTTCCTGGATATTATAATGGATAACTGGCCAAATGCTCTTATCATTAAGGGAAGGCAGCAAAACATTTTTTTTCAGTGTGATTATAACAAAATTTCAGGCTGACTACATCAAAGTCCTGCAAAATTCTGTGAGTAAATGTATATTTTACTTCAAAAAATATAAAGCTTTGGGCATTCCTTAAAAAAGGAATGCAATCCATAGTAAAATAACAATGAAATACATAAAATGAGTGCTGTCGACTATAAAGTATTGACTGGAATAAGTGAACTGCTTTAACGAAAGAACATAATAATGTAGTCTGCAATGACAGACTGCAGCCTTCTAGTCATTCTAAACAGTGGTGTGCAGTACATAAGTTTTATAACAGCCACAGATAATCAGCCTTATGTTTGATAGTCTTCCATAACTTATTACTAAGGGTTTGGTATCCAGGTCCAGGAATGTTACTATTCCACTATATTCTGTTCTCATCAGGCTGATCACGGAATATAATGTGCACACAACTCACAAATCACAAATACTGCATGGACCATCTCAAAGCTGTATCCCTCTTCTCTGTGTCATACAGGTTACTGAGATGCAAACTCTGCCTCATGTACAGATGCCCAACAGACTCTGTCTTGTCAGACCTATTGCATATTTGCAAGTCAAAAGATGTTAAAAAAAATCTGCTCAAGACATCTCAATCACTTTTGCAACATAAATAGAACATGTTGGAGGGATGGATATGTATTACAGAGAATACCACTTCTGTGGAATCATCCTACTTTTCACATAAAGCAAAGCACTTTTCTTACACTATTCAAATGTAGTCTGGAGAAACAGATGTGTATCTGCAAAGTCATCCCTGGTTTAACTCCCTAATCCCTCATGGATAGAGGCAAAATGTAAATGCTTTGCTTGTCTCTGGATTCCGTGCACTTTAACTAAAAGGGCCAAAACAAATTCATGGGAATGTATGGCTAGGCTTCTAAAGATCCTAACATATCAGTATCAACGGGTCTATATCTTCAGCGAAAATGTATTCGTTGACACATATTCAGCGAAAATCACTTCTACTGTGCCCCCAACTATATATACCAATTCTGAAATCGCACTACAGTGAGGAAAAGGGAAAGCTCTGTAGTTCACCGACTACTTTATTGCCCTTGGAAAATTCAGTGCGTTGGGGAAGTAATATTCACTGAATATATGTCAACGAATTGGTGTTCACTGACGATACGTTTCGGTGAACTATTATTTATCTATATCAACATATAACATATAAGTAGCCTAGTGAGTACATATGAATATAAGAGGGTAGGAAACATGTTTATATATATATATATATATATATATATATATATATATATATATATATATATCTATAGATATAGATATATATATATATATATATATATATATATATATATATATATATATATATCTATAGATATACTTTTTTTTGTTTACTGTTTTGAAATTCTCTCACTGGTTAATTTTGTTGTAAGACATTTGCATATTTTGTTTCAATCTCATTTGGTACACCTGAATTATATATATATATATATATATATATATATATATATATATATATATATATATATATACACACACACACATATATATATATATATATATATATATATATATATATATACACACACACACATATATATATATATATATATATATATATATATATATCTATATATATATATATATATATATATATATATATATATATATATATATATATGTATGTATATCGGATTATTAATAACCCAGAACTGTCAGACCAAATTTAAGTACTGAAGATATGTTAAACATACGAGCCTAAACAACTGTGTAATCCATTAATAGGTAGTATTGTCTGGCTTGGTAGACTGAGTGCATTATAAAAGTTGCATGTGTCATAGTGTATTTAAAAGACAGCATGTTGACACATTTTTATGTATTTATTTTTTTAATGTTTTTTTCCGGGAAATTTGTTTAGAACCCATTATGCTTTGATAACGGATGTTTACATATTCATTTGTGCAGATGTTTCTTAGTTTTTTAGTTTTACACAGGCTAGAAAAGTTGTGTCCAATATGACACTCATTTAGGACTTTGCTATTTTAATTTGACATTATCTAATTCATACTCTCTAAATTAATCATAGAATGGGATTTTTAAAAAGATAAGTGTGACAAAACTACACTAGATAGATTCAACCTTAAGATAAGCTCTTGATCAGTGAGTGCAATTTGGCTTTTTGTTTTGGCTTGCAATTTTGACTTTTCAATTTAGTGAACCATTTTAATGGGAAATTTAAATATTTTCCATGATGGCTTGATAATGGAAGATTTTTAAGTATGTATATATTTGTTTGTATGTTTATTAGGATTTGCTTACTGGGAATGTATGGATCTGTAGGAAAACAAAAACTTTTTAGCTGAGGCCTGGGGAGAAACCTTCAGAGAGAATACATATATAGGTTCATAGGTTCATAGGTTCATACTAGGCTATCTGCCCCGGGGCATTTATAAGCCTAGCCAGAATGTGTTTGGCTTTCACCACCCATTTTAAATTAATTTTGCTATGCCCTTTTTCGAGGTTAGTATACTGTGCCTCTGTCTAACAGTGACACAGAAGTGATACCCGGGTTAAACCTATGATCTCCCATCCACTCATCAAGATTCCTCTTGAAGAGAGTCAATGAGGGACTCTGCCTAACCTGGACTGGGATTTTATTCCAGAGTGAAGGGAGCCTCTGGGTTATGAATCTGTCCCTCCAGCACGTCCTATTTATTTCAGTGCTGAGGTTCAAGTCTCTCGAGCGTAGCTCGATGGGATTTGGATTTTCTGAGGTGCAACATGTCCATTAATTCCGGGTCAGACATGGCTTTATACATCAGGCACAGATCGCCCTGAACAGGCGGTATGCCACTGAGTAGAGCTGGAGTTTCTTTAACCAGGCAGCATATGGCATCTGTTTGAGCCCTTTGATCCTCTTGGTGAGGTACTTTGGGTCTTTCCAGTTGCTGCAGGTGTCTGGTAAGGTACATCCCAAAAGGGGCATTGTACTCAATTATGGGCCTGATGAGGGATGAGTAAAGAGGCACGATGACCTCCCCTGATCTAGATGTGAATCCCTTCATGATTAGGTGGGCTATATAAAATGTTTTTCTAACCACTTTGGCCACGTGGTTGTCAAATGAGAGACTGCTATCAACTTGGGTCCCCAGGTCCCTAATTACTTCTTCTGTACTTAATGGATTACCACCTATGTGGTAATTTGTGGGCACTTTGTTTTTCCAAAGGGGATGACTATACACTTTTTGGCATTTAGCTTGAGGCCATGGCTCTGGCACCAGTTGTCTGTTTCTATGAGGCCCTTTTCGAGGATGCTTGTGCCGGCTGTAGAGTCGATTATGGCACCCACTTTGCAGTCATCTGCGAACTTAGTCCTTCCTTGTTGGCCTGTACCTGCGAGAAATATATACCGAACAAGAGAGGTCCCAGGACTGAGCCTTGTGGGATGCCACTTGTAACTGGTTTGGAGTCTGACATGGCTCCAGCAATTCTAACCATGTGGGTTCTGTCCGTGAGCCAGTTTGCAACACATCTAGTGACTTAGGGGTTTATATTTAAGCTGGTGAGCTTATCTATAATGCCCGAGTGGAGTATTGTATCGAAGGCTTTTGTGAGGTCCAGGTAGGCTGTGTGGACCACCTTCCCCTCATCAATGGCCTTGGTGACTGTTTTAGAGAAATCAACCAGGTTTTAGAGGCAGGATCTGCCCTTAACAAAGCCGAACTGGGTAGGATCCAGTGTCTGTATGTCCCCAATATCTTTATTTATGAGGTCCATGATGATCCTTTCCATAGCTTTGCAGACCAAGCTAGTCAGGCTTATGGGGCGATAGTTTCCAGGATCTTTGAGGCACCACCTTTGTGGAGAGGGACCACTGTTGCTGTACGCCACTCTTTGGGTACATATCCTGTAGTAAGGCTGAGATTGAACAGTAGTTTTATGTTTGGGTTTAGCTCTTGTTGGAGTTCATGTACTGGTCCCATTGATGCTGTGTTTTGCTTGGAGAGGCGGTTCTTACCTGAGCATCTGAGATGTCAGGGGCAGCCCTCTGCTCGGATAACTATTTGCCCTTTTGTGGAGAGGGGAGAAGTTTGCGCTGAACCTGTCAGCTAGGATGTTGGCAATGTCTGTGGGTTTGGTGTTTTTTTTGTCATTTTGGACTAATTCTGAGCATATCTGGGAATTCCCACCCAGGTTCCTAACATAACTAAAGAAAGCCTTGTGATTATCCTTAGTGTCCTGTGCAATTTTTCTCTCGAAGCTGGCCTTAGACGATTTTATGAGTGCCCATAGTTTTTTGCTAATACTGATCAGAGATGACTTCCCTTTTTGGGATTTTGCTCTATCATTTAGTAGCTTCCTCCTTCTATTGTATAGTTTGCTTATGGCTGGGGTCCACCAGATAGGATGAATGCCTTTGGAGGATTGGGTCTTGGTTTTATTTGGGATTGCACGATCCATGCATTCCTGAAGGTGTTCATAGAATGCATTTATGAAGGATTCTGCGGTCTGGGCCATATTTTCCACAGGCCAGGGGGCTTTGAAGGATTCCACCTCAGTTTTGAGGAGTGTGAAATTTGCTTTAGAGAAGTTTTTCACTGTGGTTTTCTGGGCAGGAGGTGGAGTCGGGATGTGAATATCCAGTGAGATTAGTTTATGGTCTGATCTTACCAGTGAGGGATACACTTCTGGTCTGGAGCATAGAGTCCCCATGTTGGTGATGATCATGTCCAGTATGTTTTTCCCTTTTGTGGGAGTGGTAACAAGTTGTTCTATAGCATTTGAGTTTATAAATTCTAGGAACCTTTGGGCTAGGGTGGAGTAATGCTCCCAGTCTATGTTTGTTGAAGTCGCCCAATATAATGGTGTTTGGAGAGACCTTCATATTTTCCAGTGTTCTCAGGAAGGCCGAGTGGGGTTCCTGGGTTTGGGAGGGTGGTCTGTAGCAGGCTATAAACTGGAAGGCAGTTTTACCCACTGTTAGTTGCACATGGATAGTCTCAGATGCTTTTTGCCACCAACCTGGAGGTGTGGGTATCTTTGAATATTGATACTCCCCTCCTTTTGTGGTTTGGTCCAAGTCCAAAAGCATGGTATGAGGTATAACCTGGTAGTGCTGGGGTGCTCTCGAGCCTTGAACCAGGTTTCTGTTACTGCACAGATATCGATGTTCTCCATGCTAAGGAGAGTTTCGAGTGCATGCATCTTGAGGTTTTGACTTCTGGCGTTGAGTAGCATTACTCTTAGTTTCTTATCCCTTGTGATAACTATGGGTGGGTTTGTCTTTTGAGCCTTGCCTAAAAAGGCACTATGGGGGTAGCAAGAGCCTTTGCCAATATCCGAAAGCCCAGGGTGACAGGTGCAAGCTGTCCCTATCGTGGCTTGTTGAGCATGTCATCCCAGTCTGACAGGCATTGATCCCTGAATGACACCAATACTTAAGCCAATTGTTGAAATTGATCATCTTGTCTTCATATTGTGGCATCATTCTTGGTGAGGGTAAGATGCTACTCAAGGTCAGGGTCATAGGCCTGGGCCACATGCTCAGAGAGCTCCTCTATGTCTCTTTTCATGTAGTCCAGGGAGGTACGTCTCAGGTCATTCACACCAGCATGAACAATGACTGAGTCATATTTGTACTTGCCTTGGAGTGACCTGAGTGCTTGTGTTATGTGGCGGATCCTAGCGCCCGACAGGCAGCTCACAGTGACCTTCTCCTTGTTCAGCCTGGTGCCAGTGTGCCTGGATAGAGTCACCTATTACAAGTGTATCAGGTGTGTTGTTTAGCCTTAAGAGCTGTGACTGTTCGGCACACTGGCTTTGTGAGCTATGTGTTGCACGTGTTTTGTTTTGGGGTAGCGGTTGCTTGGGTGTCTCCTTTAGAGGTCTCTGCTGCTTAGGCAGATTTTTTTTGTGTGTTTGTGTTTGGTTTGCTGTCCTGGTAGGTCTATGTGAGACTGGAATTGTAGTGAGTGTGATTTCCTTCTCTTCCTGACTGGTTACGCCAGTACTGAGTTGAGAGAGCTTAGTCTCCAGTTTGGCTATATGGATGCATCTCTCACATGTGTTGGAATTTTTTGGGAGGAGGAGAAGGTTGTCTGTGTACATGAGGCAGTTGTAACATTGCCTCAAGATTATTCACCAGCTGGACCGGAGAGGAGATTGACAACTGACCTTTGGACATGCTAGAATAGTATTGGGAATTCCTTTATAATTGAAAAAAAGGGCCAATGGGGAACAAGGTACTCAAGGGGAGTTTGTGAGGGTGTAGTGCTTTTTAATTTTTTAGTGCTGACTTATATAATTGCTTTAGTGAGCAAGTGCCATGTAACTTAAATGCAATGTGTTACAGGTAACTTAAATGCAAAAATGGCAAACAGTAACTTTTTTTTAAGTGAAACAAGGAAATAAGTACAGTAAGCAATGCAGATATCACTAGGGATCCACAGAAGCGCTGAAAAGCTGTGTTTTAGGTGGTATTAGCATTTCAGGGAAATAACAAGCAAACAAACAACAAGCATACAAACAAAGCTAGATTCAGCAGGCCTGGATCTAGTCTATGCTACAGCAAACAAGGTGTACCAATTTCAGTAAGACACAGTTGAGATATGCAGGCACTATAAGCCTTTAACCAGAAATTTCCAGCTCAGAAGGGCAGAGTCCAGCCTCTCCTCCCACAAGAGTGCAGACCACGAACCTTCTTAATGTAAAATAACTGGCCTGAAGCCCAAGTGCTTAAACCAGAACTAATACACTTTTAGAATAACAGACACTGAGCCCTCAATCAGCAGTTCCCAACTTAGAAGGATGTAAGCTACCTGTCCTGCCACCACAGTGCAGGCCACAGACCTTCCTAATGTAAAACAACTGGTCTGAAGCCCAAGTGCTTAATCCAAAAGACTTAGAATGATAGCTACACTTTAATCAAGTTACTATAAAGCAGTAGTAAATACAATTGAATACTTTAAAGAATGCCTGGATTAGTGCTCAAGTTATACAAACAAAGCTGGATTCAGCAGGCCTGGATCTAGTCTACGCTACAGACATAACATGACTTCATAGTTAATGACATTAAATACACAGTTACAATGGCTATAAATTATAACGTAAAAATATTGAATGGAACAAAGCATAAATATTTGCAAATAATAAACATAACCAAAAATACGGAATAATCATGAAAGAATCTTGGTTATGGACAAAAAACTGAAAAGTTGTTCAAGAGAAATGAGATTAAAAAATAACAGATTAATTTTTTAATGGGTTGTATTGCATGCAGATAACGTGATTTAGGAAGGTAAAGTATAGGATATTGAGAGGATGTTGAAAATGGATTAATGACCTATATTGTACTTGCATGAGAAAATGCTAGTGGAAATGATAGGATTAATACTTTTTGTGTTATTTCCTGCTTTTGATACAGATAAATTAAGAAGAAGCTAAGCGTCAAAGACAGATATAAGAAATTAAAGGTAGAAAGGAAGTAAAAGATGAAGCATCTATATAACATAATCGAACTGTTAAAAGTTCAAATGTATGTCATATGGTCAACACCATATGATCGAACTTTTAAAAGTTCAAAAAAGTAATAATAAAAATAAACCAAAGAAAAAACCTACCTGAAAGGTTTAAGCAGGAGGACAAGCCCCCCTGCACTGCCCCCGCTCTTTAAATATCCCAACTCTGAGATCGCACTACAGTGCAGAAAGGGAAATCTTCCCATTCCGTACTGTACAGAGATCTCCATTGAAATGTTCAAACTTTTAAAAGTTTATCATATGGTATTAACCATATGATTCTCAAACTTTTAAAAGTTTGACAATGTGATATAGACTTGAAGATGAATGACAGGGTAAAGAAAATGTTTTTTTTTTTCATTTAAATGATAAGAGTTAAGATATCAATTCCAAAAGATGTGGTCTCAAAGTAATTGACTACTTCAACTGAGAGCCGGTTGAGACAACATCTTTTGGAAACTGACCCCCATTTAATCGTGTTTATAGATAGACTTACAAAGAAGTAAGTCAGTCACACTGAGAACAGGGGTTTTGGAATCACAGTGACTCTTTTGCAATCTGGCACAGAAAATGCTGAAGGACAAAAGCTTTTAAATTAGTGAGTAAAAGTAGTCTAGTACAATGATATCGGAAATGTGGTAGTGATATTTACAATATCTTTGGGTGGCTGAGAATAAATGCGTGGTTGAAAATATTTATGACAATTTATTTAATAGGTAACAGTCAGAAAGTATACTTAAGTTGTGAGTTATTGTGAAATAGCAAAGTAAACAACAGGTATTTCTTAAGGTTGGTTTTGAATTTGATGAGGTTATTAGTTAACCTCAGTGAGAGTGGGACAGTATGTTTCAGGTTTAGTGACATAAATTGAGTATAGGGAATTTCCTGCTAGATTATTGAACTTGCAAATATTACTATATAGCTTTTCTTGTGAACATGATTGTCCTGATTGTGCATAATTGTGCATACTGCTGAGTGGAATGCAGTAAGGATTAAGCATTTTTATTTATTGTCCACTATACTGTGGGATATGATTAGCTGAGATTAGGTGAGGTAATGTGGCAATTCAAGACAGTTAAGTTGTTTTGGGGCAATAGAGTGGTGTGACCTATAAGTCAGACTTTTGCAAATATTGCCACTTTATTTTAGCATTGCTCTAGTTTAGATGCAAATGCAGTATGTAGATTTGTAATGATTGGGATGGAATATAGTAGGGATGGTAAGAGTAAAGTGGATGATATATTTTTTTTTTTTTGGCAATGTCTTTGAAGGAGAGTTTGGTTCTATACATTATTCCTAGATTTTGGTAGGTCTTTTTGATGGTCTGATGCATGTGTATGTTGAATTTCAAGTTGTCATCTATGATGACCCCTGATAGTTCTGTGTGTGAAACAATTTCTCTTTTTGTGTTATTTAGGAGGTTAATAATGAATGCAGCCCTGCTCAGATTGTGTGTTTTGGGAAGGAATAAGAATAGCTTTGTTTTCTTTGGATTTACTAGAAGCTTGGCATTATTAAGCCAGGATTTAATGGAAGTTAAAGAGTGCTGGATTACATGCTAAACATGGCACAGAGTTTGAGCACAACATATGACAACTGACTCATTAGCATACTGGATTAAGGAAGTATGTTTGTCTGTATTATAGAGTCTGCTAATGAAAATATTAAAAAAGCAGAGTTCCCACAATAGATTCTTGGTGACCCTAAAAGAGACTGCCATTTGACAAAGTGTCAGTCTGATAGGTAGCTGTTGACCTATTCTAGGGATGGGGTAAGAGATTGCAATAAGATAGCTGTTCAAGTAGTTTTGGATGAGACAGAGCAAAAAAGGCTTTTCATATGTCAAGAAATATGGCAGAAGTCAGACCATCATTGCTTCTTGCCTGATTAATGGAGCTGACAAAGCTTGGAAGAGCAGTGATAGTTCTGTGACCTAGGCAAATGTCATACTGAGTATGGGTGAAATTTTGCTGGTCAAGTAAGTATCGGAGGAGTTGTCAGAGGTGTTGAAGAAATTGTCTGTGGACAGATTTTGGACAAAGTATATAATTAGCCTAAGGTATTTATTATTTTTATTTTATTTTTATTTTACATTTGTTGACCGGGCTAGTCTAACTGGATACATGTCCATTTTCAGTAGAGGCCCGGGGAGAAAAGCTCCAGACACAACATTATACACAATACACAATAACGATATATATTGGAATTACATTAGCAATTTTTAGAGTATAGAGAGAAAAGAAAAGAAAAAAATAAATTGATTAAGCTAAGAAAAAGAAATAGTAATTTTTTTTTTTTTTTTTTTTTTTTGAGACTTGTATGAGAAATCATTGGAGCTTTCACCCTTATGTAGTGGGGGAATTTGTGGGTTTTTTTTCAAAAAGGACAGAAAGTAGGACTCAATGATAGATTTGTTTATTAATGTGGTTGCTGAATAGGCAATAGCACTGCAGCCACTTTGAGATACTCTGTGGGAAGGTAGTTTGGAGCAAGACTGGTGGGTTTTATTTTTTATAGGTGTTTTTTATAGACTAGGTTCATATGGCTTGCAATGTGATGGTGGTAGAGTGAGTGTTTGTTTGCTGACAGCTATTTGAGTTAGTGGATGAATTATTTTTTATTAGAAATGTTATAGTAATAATGAAGCCTGAGTTATATTTTGGTTTACTTTCTGATAGGATGCTGCTAGAAGATGAACTGAGCTGCTCATTTTTCCCAAAGAATAACAAATGTTTACTGGATGACCACAATGCTTTGGATTATTTTGGTGAGTGCCCTGGAGTGTGGTATAGTATAATTTTTGTTGGCTGATTTTGTTAAAGTTATGGAGGTATTTATAGGCTTGCAGATGTTGCTATGATTTGTTTGAGACCAGGTTTTCCAAGTCTTGTTCCTACAGTGCATCAGTTCTTTGGTTGACTTGTTTAGCCAAGGGGCAGGATTGCTTTTGGCTCTTTTTTCCTCTAATAAGGTATGTTCATTAAGTGGGCAGAGAAACACAGTATTAAAGTTTGTAATGGTATCATCCGATTGAGTTTTTACCGAATGGACCAATTACATTTTTTTTAATGTGGTTGTGAAAGTTATCAGATTAAAACTTGATAAGATGTGTAAGATGTTGCAGCTATGAAGATAAGGTGTTTAGTCTTCTAGCAAGTGTGGAGCAATGATCATTGATGCTGTCTAGAAGAGTCCCTGAGGATGAAAAATTTATTTGTACAAATGTTTATTAGCTTTGACATGCTCTGTCTTGCATTTGCTATATGCACCTATGTATACGTACTCTTGTTAAATTCTTCACTCTAATATCATCACATTGTATCACCTCCTACATACACTTTCCTCACACAAATTTTTTTAAATAGACACACTTTAAAATAGATCTTTCTTAAGTGTTTAAACTTGAAACTTAATACAAACTTCTAAAATGTCAACATATATAGTAGTGGTGATGTAAGGAGTAAGGTTCCTTTCTTGGGGGAAATCAAAGTGTGGAAAACGGTAACCATTTGAAATGCTGGGAAATGCTAGAGTGAGTCTCAAAAAACAGAGACTAAAAGGTTGAAAATTGGACTTACGTATATTAAGTCTGAGATGGACATTTTTTTGAATATTCCATTTTCTCCATGGTGTGGCAGTCTTGGAGTTGATATATATAAGTTTTGGAGGGATAGCTTGTTCCCCACAATGGGGGAATGCAGGGGGGGGCTCATCCCCTGGCAACAATGAAGCATAAAAGGAGAACAGTGATCTTTGAGACTGGATCTTTGCCTTGGTTTTCAGCCTTTTTTTTCCAACTTGTCAGCACACAGCATTTCAAATGTGACTTTTCAATAGGGAGCTGTGGACATGTCTCTTTGACACGTTAAAAGGGTTACTTTTAGAGAGATTGCTGCAGAGGAAACTTCAAGATAAATAGACTTTCCATTTGTTAATTTACAAAAGTTATGGTCTTGCAAACATAATTATGTTTGCAGCAGAGACATCACTGCTTAATGATATGGACCAGAACAGTTATTTGTCACCAAAGATCCAAACAGATATCTATCCCCCCTACATTAGTATAAAAGAACTTTGTGATACTCTGCCAGAACAACCAGATTAGGCAGACATTTTACTTGAAATCAGTAATTAATTCCTAGCTGGTAGCATCTGAGTATCTATACAAATATAAGTAAAAGGAATGGATAGGATGTGTGTGACATTAAAAAGTTCCTTGTTTCGTGTATCAGACATACAATCCAATGATGCTACTTTTCACAGGATCATAGGAGGTTACAAGGTTACTGACCCTGTGGCCATTACAAGCCAAGCCAAGTTAACCCTTGTTTCCAAGAGTGTCTGTTACAGGTAGACATTAAGTCAGCACCTATTATCCATATCTAAGAGGGACACAGGTGGAACCCCCGGGGCAAATTTATGGTTTCCCATCCAATAGTCCAGAATATGCTGAAACAGGGTCAATGAGGGGCTCTGATTAACCTGGATTGGAGTTTGTTCCAGATATGAGGTAGCCCCTGCGAGATAAATCTGTCCCTCCAGCAAGTTCTATTGATGTCACGTACCAGGATAATTTTCCTTGAGCATGTGACATGTGTATTTTTTGACTTGCGAATGTGTAGCATTTCTATTAAGGTAGGGTCAGATACTGGCTTATATGCAAGGCACAGGTCACCTCTGAGCACTCTGTACAACACACAGTAAAGACAGTGATTTCCATCTTTCCTCATATGACATGTGCCTGAGACCTTGAAAAGACCTAGAAAGAAACTTTTGTGGTCTTTCCAATTGCTGCAGGTGCTTAGATAGGTACATACCAAAGGGAGCATTATACTCTATTACTGGCCTAATGAGCGAAGAGTACAGGGGCATTATAACCTCCTTTTTTCTAGAGACAATGCCCTTACTTATGAGGTGAGCAACACAGAATTCCCTTCTTACTACTGTGGAGACATGGTGATCAAAGGTGCCAGGTTCCTATCAACCTGTGTGCCCAGGTTTCTCACCAGTGATTGCGTGCTTAACATATTGCTATTTAGGGAGTAGTTTACAGGAACATCACCCTTGTTAAAGGAAACAATAATGCATTTTTTTGCATTGAGTGTAATTCCACAACTTTGGCATGAATCATTAGTCTGAGTAAGTCCTTAAATCCTTCTGGCAGAATACTGACATTGTTAGGGGACTGAATGGCTGTTCATAGTTTGCAGTCATCAGGACAGTTTGTCAGCCACGGGCCTTTATTTTTTGCTTACAATTCGGAGGGGTATATTCTGAACAGTAGGAACCCCAGAACAGACCCCTGTGGTACATCACTGGTTACTGGTCTGCTGGAGGAGGTAGCGTCTCCTATTTTGACTGCATGAGTTCTATTGGTGATCCAGTTTGCAATCCACTTGACAATATATAGGTTGACACCCTGCTGGATGAGTTTATCAATACTTCCTTAGTGAGCGAAGGTGTCAAAGGCCTTGGCTAAGTCCAGGTAGGTGGCATGCAAAGTTTTACCTTCCTCATGTGCTTTAATGACCATCTCAAAGAAGTCCACCAAGTTTAACAGGCATGATCTCCCTTTGACGAAGCCAAACTGGGTACGGTCGAGTGGTTGTAGATTACCAATATCTTTGCTGATAAGGTCAATGATGATACGCTCCATGTCAATGAAGATAAGGCTGGTTAAGCATAGGGTCTATAGTTCCTGGGCTCCATGGATGCACCTCTTTTATAAAAAGGGGTGCTGGTAGCAGTTTGCCATTCAACAGGGATGAAACCCATGCTAAAGCTGCAGTTGAACAAGGTACCCGATGGTGTTGCTAATTCCTGCTTTAATCCATTCAGAATGTAGACCAGGATATGGTCTGGTTCCACTGAAGCTGTTTTTTAGCCTTGTAGTGGGTCTTTAAGACTTACTCATTGGAGATAGTAGGTGGGGGACAGGTGGTAGGGGTTTTTTGTCTTATATGTGGTGGGTACAGGAGAGTAAAGTTTGCACTGAATCTGTCAGCCAGCAGGTTGGCTATATCCACCAGCTCTGCATATGTAGCACCATTAACTACAAGTTCTGTGCAAATCTGGGCTTTTCCTTTGAGGTTTTGGAAGTAGCTAAAGAATGCTTTATGGTTTTCCTTAACTAGGAATGCTAATTTGGATTTATAAGTAGCTTTAGAGGACTTTACAAAATGGCTTATTTTGCTGTTTAAACTGAAGAGGGAGCTCTTCCAGGTTTGAGACTCTAACTTCCTACTCTTAGACAGCAATTTCTTCCCCTTGCTGTATAGCTTGTTAATGGATGATGTCCACCAGGTGGGTTTGTTCTTCCTTGAGGAACTTGCCCTTGTCCTATCAAGTACAGCAGAGTCAATACAATTGTACAGATGCTTGTATAAAACATTAGTGTATTTCCAAGCATAGCTAACCACTCCATCAGTGGGGGTAGGGCTATGAATTTGTTTAAACCGTCACATATGAGGTCATAATTGGCCTTCGTGAAGTTTTTCAGTCTAGTTGCTGCTGGGGGAGGGGTCTGTTATTGTTCCCTCTAATGAGACTGATTTGTGATCAGACCTCACCAGGGAGGGCAGCAGACTTGGGGTGGTAAAATGATCCTCCATGTTGGTGACCACCAGATCCAGAATGCTTCAGCCCCTTGTGAGGGTGTCAACCAGCTAGTCCAGGGCATTAGAGTTAAAGAAGTCTAGGAACCTTTGGGTGAGAGTGTAAGTACACGTATAATTAACTCAGTCAATGGATGGGTAATAAAAGTCATCCAAAACCAGGGTGTTCAGTTGTATCTTGGTTGACCCAAGTAGATCCAGGTAGACTAAGTGGGTGTCCTGGTTCATGGAGAGAATCCTATAGATGGCAATGATTTCTAGAGGAGTTTTACAAACAGTTAATTACACCTGGAGTAATTCATGGGAGACGCTCTGTTTAAGCAGTCTTGAGGTGTATTTGTCTTTTATGAATATTGATACATCACCTCCCTTAGTTCTTACACCTTCAGTTTGAGGTCTGAATGTATGGAAACGATTGTAACCTGGTAAGGCTGGGGAGCCTTCCGCAGTTTTAAACCAAGTCTCTGTGACTGCATAGATGTCAGCATCTTCCAGAGTAAGGATTGGTTCCAGTGAGTGCAGTTTCATATTTATACTCCTACAAAGCAGCATAACCTTGAGTTTGTTTTTAGATGGCCTTATAACATTTGGAGTTTCATCTTTGTAACACTATCTAAAAAAAGGCATAATGGGGGTGCAAGACCCTTAGCCAGTAACCAAAATCCCAGAAGTGACAGATGAAGACCATCTCTAGTAAAGCACCGAGGTCTGTTGATCATGTCAGCCCAGGCTGACAGATACTGGATCCCCTTAGAATGACACCAGAAACTAAGCCAATTATTGAAGTCAATCATTTTTGTTTGTATTGAGGCATTATCCTAGGTGAAGGTAAAATGCTGCTTAAAGCTAGGGACATACCTGCTTGGGACACATAATCAGAGAGCTCAATTTTGTATATTTTCAAATAGTTCAGTGAGGTACATCTCAAGTCATTCACACCAACATGGACTATGACTGAGTTGTAATGATACCTGCTGTTGAAAGACTTGAGATCATGTGTGATGTTGTGGATCTTGGCACCTGGCACACAGCTGACCATGATCTTTTCTTTAATCAACCTGGTGAGTGGGGCATCTGTGTGTCTCACAATGGAGTCACCTACCACTAAGATGTTTGGTTTTGTGTTTTGCCTGAGGGGCTTGTCTGGTGAGACACTGGTGCATCAGCTATTATGTGTACTGTGTTTCGCAAAGAATGTATTTTGTGAAGCATGCTTGTGTTTGGGAGATCTCTGATGTTTAGGTAGGTTTCTGATGAGGCCAGCACAAATGTAGGTATGTGTGTTATCTGTGAGTTGTTGGTTTGGGTGGTAAAGGAAGTGAGCTGTGCATGCCAACAACCTGCTCAGCTGACTGATGTGTGGGAGAGCATAGATTCGAGGTTCTTAATATAGATGCATCTTTCACATATTGAATCTGTGTGAACTAGCCTAAAAGGGTTGTCAGTGTACATGAGGCAATTGTTACATTACCTCAGGATGCCCATGTCGACCAAGCTGGTTGGAGAAACTGTGGATAATTGTCTGTCCAGAGTGCAAGGTAAATCAATGTGGTTAGAACAGGAAGAGGACAGGAAGGACCAGGTAATGTAGATGGACAGGAGAAGAGGTCTAAAAAAGGAGGGGCTAGTGGTGGGACTTGT
>NC_056751.1:456215436-456265436 GCF_019279795.1 Protopterus annectens
TTTGTCTGCAATATCATAACTAAAGCTTATATTTAAGGATGTAATATGCCCTCTCACACCCAACTTTGTCCTGATTGTATAAATAATTCAAGAAGTTCAGGAATATTATATTACAAATAATTATGTAATGGCAGTCACTAAAGGGAAAACATAAGTGTAGCATATTTATTAGTGCAGCATACTTACTAATAAATGACTTCCAGATAAGGTGTATATTGCTAGTACATGGAGACATATTATTTTTCATATAAAATGAAAGAAAGTCTATGGGATTACATTATTACTCAACATTAAGGGTTAAACATTGGAGGAGGCTGTGGTGGTGCAGCGGTTAGCGTTGCCACCTCACAGCAAGAGGTTCTCCAGTTTGATCCTCGGCTGGGTTGCCTTCTGTGCAGAATCTCCCTGTGGTTGCGTGTGTTTCCTCCAGGTGTTCCAGTTTCCTCCCAAATCTCAAAGACATGCTGTATGTGGATTGGAAACTCTAAATTGGTCCTAGGTGTGATTGCGCGTGCGTGTGTGTGTGTGTGTGTGTGTGTGTGTGTGTGTGTGTGTGTGTGTGTGTGTGTGTGTGTGTGTGCCTTCTGTGGAAGGTTGGGCGCCGGGCTGGCAACTCGGCACCATAAAACTCCACTGCCAATCATGAGCGGACAGGTGATCTGCTGTGGCAACCCATAATGGGAAAAAGCCGAAAGAAGAAGAATAATTAAGTGTTAAACATTGAAAAAAATATGGCATCATCCTTCCTGAGACAAAGTAAAGGTTACACTTAAACAGGAAGCAAAGGAAAATAAATAGTTGCCAGGAATGCCTATTCTATCATACAGAAAGTCAGATTTTGCTGAGACTCTGAACATTTTTTTTTCAGAAAGTATTCCCTGCTATTCTTTCACAAATTTATCATATCCTTCAGAGACTGTTAATGCCAAGGTGTGACTTCAGATGAAAATGAAACAAACTGCAAATAACTAAATCAGGTTGTTTACTGTAGGCAATAGAACACTGACTTGCAATACTGTTACAGTGTAGGGTGCTGTCCTAGCAGATGTCCAGGCATGCACATATGGTCAAGCTTCAGGAATCTTGTGTTATTTTGCTTCTCTTATGCTAATCAATTACATCTCCTGGCCCTGTTCCTGTGGCATAATGTCTTACTGATGAATGTTGCCCCCAGCCATGGCACAATTGTTTAAAATGAACCAGCACATCTTCACCTCCTTATTACTAAATGGCCATCTCTGTATATCTCCAAACATTAACACTAATTTGTAAATGTGTTCATACCTCCTGTGAAGAATCTTCTGATGGCATGTAAGCTCTCATCCACATTTTAGATTAAACTGGAACAGACTTGTGGTATGAGTGGACATATTTCTTATCTGAAAAGATGCAGTTGTTTGGACCATGTTATTACATACTGGCACTGCAGAAGCATCAGGAAATGTTAATGTTCATTTTGCATTTTGCAGTGCAATAAAGTGACTTTTTGAAAACTTACAACTGTATGCTCAAAAAAGTGTCCAGTACTGCAACAGATTATTATAAATTATGGTTCATACTGTGTCCATTGCACTCCTTACATGAGCTAAGAATATATTTTAGCCAATGTCTGTCTTTGACCATCAGTGTGAAATGACTTCAGCAAACAGTATCAGCACCTAGAAGGGTAGGGTTTCTACATTATATTTTATGCTTAACTACTTATATGGTTTTCTGCAAAATTTATTTTGTAAATAATTAATCCATTACTTTTCCCACACAGGTTTATTGGAAATCAGACTGTGATCACGGTACCACATAGCCAGATCATCATTAGTCTCAGAATTTTAAGGACCTAGTTTTAGCTTTTCTCATGCATTATAGACTGTGATTATACTTTTATTACTGGCAACATTAACAAACAAAAGTCTGAAAAGCAGACTGTCCTAATTATTTTAGATACTGTATTTATTTCTGCCATGTTATAGTAATAGTATAGTATCTGCCCTAGTACAGGGGAGAGTAGACACTGTATTTGTGGACAAAATAAGTAAGACTAATATTAGAATATCAACCTTAGAAACATACAGACCACCAATCATGGAGTAACATATTCCTGGTTTAATGATCAAATCATACAAACCAATCACTAACCGATCCATTTCTCTACCACCAATACAACAATGATGCTACCTCTTCCTAAATATACTGAAATAATAATAAAACTAATAATTAAAGCAGACTCATTGTTTAACACCAAAGCAACTAATAAATTAAGAAGTGATTCTATTGTATTTGTGTAAGGGATATTAATATTAATATGAGCAGTGCCCCAATTCAAATTATTGCAATACAGACTCTATTTTGTGTTAATAGTAGCCAGATTCTTCAACAGCAATTTAATGTTCACTATTATGAATAATCATACATTCTACACAATACATATTAGCAACTTATATTTGAATGTTTCATTCCTATAGATTTGATGCACACAGAATAGATCAGTATTTCAAAAGCAGCTGCAAAAAAAAAAGGAGAGAAAGAATATGCTTTTCTAAAAGACAACCAGTAGTATTGCAAAAAGAGGACATTTCTTAATGCATACGATTAAAACTGCAATGCGAACAATGCCCCAGTTCAACTGATTGCAATGCAGGTTTAATATTGTGTTAATAGCAGCTACATCCTTCAACAGTATTTAAACTTTGAGTTAACATCACTATTATGAGTAATCATAAATTCTAGCCAGAACTTGTTGTCAATTTATATTTGTTCCATTTCTATAAACTTAATGTAAATAGAACAGAACAGTATTTTGAAAGCAGCTGCCATAAAGGAGACACTAATATTTTTTAATTGACAACCAGGAGTTTTGTAAAAAAGAAAAACAATCTTTACTGTTTGACTTTAGGCTGTCTTGCTGTTTTCATTAGGGCACTTTATTATATCATCAAGCTGTCTTGAATTTGGACACAACTAGAGAAAAAAGGGAATGACAGTTGGAGTTTTAAAATCTAAACACTTTCTGTTTGCTGCTTTTTTAAAAATTCTATCATGTAGACTGTATCAGCATCAGGTCAAAGTTCAGAACATCCCTTCTTGCTAGTAGGCTGCATAAGAGAATAATACCAGCTGCGGTTAGTATAATGATCACGAGCCATTTGATGGATGATTAGTCTTCTTTTTGAGTTTGTTTTTCCCACTCTTAACAAGAACTGCATCAAAAGGGTGTAGTTTAACAGCTCAAGACTTATTTTCACTCAGCAACAGGTCATTTGCCTGTTTCTTGAAAGCTGGAATACACATCTTAGTGGTGGTAAGGGGGTGACTATACACTCATGATAAGGTCTTTATTTATTTAATGCTAGTCCAATCACAAGCGTTCTAACTACTGAAAAATAGTTTATTTAAATGAAACTTCTTATGGGATGGTGTGAGAGCATGGAGTGAAATGTAAGTACGGAAGTCAAACTCCACCCACTAAGGGCAGAGTTTGACTTCTGTACTCTACTTTGGCTTTTCAACCACACACACACACACACACACACACACACACACACACACACACCAACACAAACAGATTCAGAATGAGCAATCCCCTCTCAGCAGCAGCTTCTGTTGAAAGGTTTCCATACTATTACTTTAGTTTTTCAATCACATACACATATTCACACACAGTTTCAGAATGAGCAATCCCCTCGCAGCAGCAACATCTGTTGACAGGTTTCCGTACCTCTCGTCCATACCTCTCAAACTCTTAACACAAGAAATCTGGACAGAGCCACAAATAACGGGGGAATAAAGAACCAAAAGTAGGGATGGATTTTAAACATTTCTCGTATAAACTTAGAAAGTCGCTAGAATGACAGGGTTTCCCTTTGCATGCATTTTCTGAAGCAGAGGTGAACATGTGAGAGAGTGAGTCTCAGCAGCAATAGTTTTCCATACCTCTTGACCTAAAAACTGAAGAAATCCAGAAAAAGCCTAAAATAAAGGGGAACAAAGGCTCAAAAATAGAAAAAAAAGATATTAATTATTGCTCTTATAAAATTACAAAAGTGCTTCAATAATGAACTTGTGTAGCATGAATTTTCTGAAGAAAATAAAAGTCTGAAACTCAAATGTATATCATTATTAACTTCAATCTGCAATGACTGCCGATGAACCCAATTCTTTTAAAATTCCTGGTTATTTATTTTAAATATATTTTCTTTCTCTGACAACATTTATATATAGTGCAACAAATTTGACACATTAGGTGGAGGAAATATTTTACACCAAAATATATACAAAATAATATAATAAACAAATAATATAATAATAAAAAATATAAATAAGTCAGTAAAACACAATAATTTTACAGAGACACCATTCAATAAGTGCAATGATGCTCTCTAGGCTGTGATTTAATGTATAATTCAAAAATGAGCACACTGATTCGATCATAAATGTGAGAATATACCAACAGAAGAAGATCCTGTCGCCCAGACTTTTTTCCAATAGTATATCTTGTAAGCGTTTTACTTTTCTTTCTTTTTTTATTTTTTGAAAACAAAAAAAGAAACTGGGAGACTTTTAGCAAATGAGGGAGATGGTGCAGACAAAAATAAAAGGATAACTAGGTACATTCTACAAAACTTTAGAAACGTACCTGATTATCCTTTTATTTTGCTGCCTCGGCTCTTCCTCATTCGTTAAAAGTCTCCAAGTTTCTTTATTTTTTGTTTTCAATAAAAAAAAAAAAGAAAAGAAAAAGAAAAGCAACAGAGATCTTCCTTTGTCCATTGCATCCTTTATACAGCAATGATGCACTGCGTATGCATCCTTGACACAGCACTGATGTACTGCGTACGCATCCTTTACACAGCACTGATGTACTGCGTACGCATCCTTTGCACAGCACTGATGTACTGCGTACGCATCCTTTGCACAGCACTGATGTACTGCGTATGCATCCTTTACACAGCACTGATGTACTGCGTACGCATCCTTTACACAGCACTGATGTACTGCGTACGCATCCTTTACACAGCACTGATGTACTGTGTATGCATCCTTTACACAGCACTGATGTACTGCGTATGCATCCTTTACACAGCACTGATGTACTGCATAAGCATCCTTTACACAGCACTGATGTACTGCGTACTCATCCTTTACACAGCACTGATGTACTGCATATGCATCCTTTTCACAGCACTGATGTACTGTGTACGCATCCTTTACACAGCACTGATGTACTGCATACGCATCCTTTGCACAGCACTGATGTACTGCATACGCATCCTTTACACAGCACTGATGTACTGCGTATGCATCCTTTACACAGCACTGATGTACTGCGTACGCATCCTTTACACAGCACTGATGTACTGCGTACGCATCCTTTACACAGCACTGATGTACTGCGTACGCATCCTTTACACAGCACTGATGTACTGCATACGCATCCTTTACACAGCACTGATGTACTGCATACGCATCCTTTACACAGCACTGATGTACTGCGTATGCATCCTTTACACAGCACTGATGTACTGCGTACGTATCCTTTGCACAGCACTGATGTACTGCGTACGCATCCTTTTCACAGCACTGATGTACTGTGTACGCATCCTTTACACAGCACTGATGTACTGCGTACGCATCCTTTACACAGCACTGATGTACTGCGTACGCATCCTTTACACAGCACTGATGTACTGTGTATGCATCCTTTACACAGCACTGATGTACTGCGTACGCTTCCTATACACAGCACTGATGTACTGCGGATGCATCCTTTACACAGCACTGATGTACTGCGTACGCATCCTTTACACAGCACTGATGTACTGCGTACGCATCCTTTACACAGCACTGATGTACTGCGTACGCATCCTTTACACAGCACTGATGTACTGCGTACGCATCCTTTACACAGCACTGATGTACTGTGTACGCATCCTTTACACAGCACTGATGTACTGCGTACGCATCCTTTACACAGCACTGATGTACTGCGTACGCATCCTTTACACAGCACTGATGTACTGCATACGCATGGTAACACAAGTCCCATACGCATGCGCAGTACATCAGAAAAAAACCAGGATACCACAAAATGCAGAAGTGCAGCACAGAGGCATTATACAGAGACATTACTTAAGAAAATTAAGTATTTTTTTTCTTAAATCATGTCATTGTGTAATAGCAATAACTGACTCCGTAGTTGTGGTATATTGAAATTTACTCACGGTTGGCTTTATTTAATCACTTGGGCTTTACCCTTATTATTAAACCACACCAGCCATGTGCAAATCTTCAATATACCACACCACGTTGTCTGTTATTGCTTAATTAATGCTCTTCCAGGGGTGTAAGGTCTTCCACCTGTGACGTCGGGCCTCATGACAACGCTGGGTGGATGTTAATTACACATTAACATACACGTTGCCAGTCATTATTGCTTGCTTAGTGTTTACTCAGGGTTGATTCAAACTTTGTGAAATGGTTAGCTGCTCATGATAGACTTATGTGCTTTCCTTCCCACTTTCTTACAGAAGTTTCACTTCTACCACACATGGTGTCAATGCAGATTCTTTTTTTGGATAACATTGTTTGTGAATCCAACTGTGCATCTGATTCCATTAGTAAGGTTATTGACACCAGCAGTTCTACAATATACTTTGAGATACCACTATGAACACAGGCAGCATTATGTTTTTACAAGATAAAAGTCTGTCAAAATGTCTATGTGTTTGTCATTGTATGTGACTATTAAAGAAAAACATATGCTTATTCAGGTTATTTAAAATTGAAAAATAAATAATATTATGGGAAATCAATGATAGGAGAAGCAATGTTGTACAGTAAGTAAATATTTCTAAATATAGATCTTTATTTTTTTACATTAGGCCGGCAGTAGATAATATATTCAGCTGTCCACTTCCAGTGATCTTATCATCATCTGTAACATCATGACCACTTTTACAAATAAAGAAACTCAGTTATATTTTACAGTTTCTGACATTAATTATCTGTGCCAAAATTAATATGCGCTTCCTATTAATAATATCTTAAGCTACGTATTTATAATTACATAAAGGGCTGCTTAGGTGCAAGAGGAATTCTGTATACTAGAAATAATGCACACCATTAAACTGATATGACTACTTATTTAGGTAGCACTAAAGATATTTTATAGCATTGATATTAAAATGTCAGCACTAGGAAACAAGGTATGAGTGTAACCACATTAATCCAACAGGATGAAAAGTCAGCAAACCCTTCAAGATAAGCTGCATAAAAGATAAGCTGTTATAAATGTTAGTGTCATCTGTGACACTCGTTTTATATCTGTATTAATAAGGAGAAGTAGATTTCAGATTTAAATCCCAGTACAATTAACAGACAAAGTATGGCACAGAGAATGTTAAAACAGGATTACAGGAGTTACATATGCAATTCTTTGAAGAAAAATTTGTTTTTTTGTTTCAGAAATTCACAGCAAGACTTACATCTCATTATATTAAACTTTACTGTTCTTCATAACAATCAAATAGATGCATTTTAAAATAATGTTACAGCAACTGTGATAAAGCAGCAAGAAACAGAACTCCATGGTGATCAACATCATGACTGCAGAAACCCATTTTAAAATGTTTCACTGGAAGATGCTTTCAAGAAAATAAATATTTGCATACATACATACATACATAAATGACTGCATAACAACAATATCTACTGCTGTTTGTGTGCATAATGCTCAGACTTTGCCCTCAGAGTTAAATGCTTTGTAACATTTAAACTCTACAGTTTTACACACAGACACACACATGCACACAACACACACAGATACACGTGCGCACACACACACACACACACACACACACACACACACACACACACACACACACACACACACACACACACACACACACACAATATCTACTGCTTAATTCATTAACATATTCAATGTATCTGAATTGCCTTAACATTTGAAAATCATGATCTAATTGTGACACTGGCTTTGTAATTTGCTCTTTTAAAAATATACTTCACCACAAAAATATAAATAAAAAAAATGCATTCTATGGAGTTTAAGCAGAAGGTATGAATTTCTGGCTAGATGAAACTTGCTAACCATGAACCTTTATGCCTTCTTCTACCTCCACTTTATATTTTTATCAAAGTACTTACACTCTTCGTTTCAGTCCTATTTGTATGATATTTATCACTTTTATACATTGAGCCATATCTCTCACTATTATCCGGATATATAAAAGAACATAACTGTATCTCAAAATTTATATCAAAGCTTTGGACCTCTTACACAGAATGCAAAATGGCTAGAAATCACTAATGTTTTCAAAATGGCTGTAAGAGGCTGCCATTTTAGATTTGTCCTCTCCCCTCAAATGAAATATCTTCAATGGAAATGACTACATCTGTTACTTTTTCATGTTACATTTCCATCAATCTCTGTTGCTAGTATTGTGATTAGTTTTATGTTTAGCAGAGAGCAGTAATGTTCTTTTAATCTTAACTTCTACTCTATAGCCATTAGTAAGAGACCACTAACAATAAAGGACTTTTGGTTTTGTTATTCTGAAATTTAAAATGAGCATTGAAACAGATAACAATGAGCTATACATCATTATTTGGCCACAGGAGAAAACAGAAGATTCAGGTATGAGATGAATACGTTAAAATGTGCTGCATAGACAGTTGAGAGCCAGTTTCATTATATGGCAAATAAGTGAGGCACAAAATGCATCTTCTGAAAATAACAGTAAATAACTATGTGATTAAGAGCTTACAATGGAAATCAGAGCAATAGGATTTAACTCAAAAATAAAATATGTGAATATAACTTTGGAGTCACTAATCAAAGCTTGTGGACATCACTTTGGACAAGTCATGTTTTTAAGGATTAAAAGGTCCAGAGCAAACTGCAGCACTCCATTGTCAAGTAGTGACAAAATCTCTCATTACATTGCACAACATATTGAGAGACCCTAGTGATATATTGCAGCGTGAGATCATTTCTGTTACTGATCATCATTCTACAAAATAAACCAGTGTTGCAAACTTTACTGTGAAGATAAACTACTCCATTAACTGGGCATGTTCTAGGTTTTCCACATTCACAAATGTGGTAATATTTTTCCTGATTTCCTTTTTAAGTGTAATAAATGCAATTGCACAAGCATCATGCTGTATCTTTTTCAGCCTCATTAATTGGAGGATTTTCTAATTCAAGTTTAAATCACTTAAGTAAACATAGTTTATGTCATCCCTCTGCTGTGTCAGGATGTCCTAAATTTATAACATGATATATTTTAAAGAAAAAAATTGTTTTACACTTCCTAATGTGGTTTGTACCCCCAAGAGGTTAAACAAAGATAGAGAGAGAGAGAGAGAGACTGGTGACAAGAGAGATACAACTTGATAGATAAATTTGAACAAAATCAACATAATCCCATTCTCATATTGTCAGGGATAACCATCATTATTACAGTCTGTGGTAAACATATAAGTGAATTCACAGAACTAAATGGTGTCAAGAGAGTAAGCAATATTAACTTGGCAGAAGATATGGTGGAAAGCAAATTGTATTGGTCAAAGAGTTTACTAGATACTGCATTCAAAAGATACATGTGATTTAATTTCACACAAGATGAATGAAAACCATGAGACCATAAACACCATTCTAGTCATATGTAAAAAACTAGTTTGCAAAGGCAAGGGCAACAGCAGAGTGTTATTTGAATTTAACATGATTAACATGTTGAGTAATCAGTAAGAAAAAGTGCTGGAGTTATTAAAGTGACATTGCTTCCTTCCTTTACTTTCTTCTGCAATTGCTAGCTTCCATGAATGTGGAACATATGGAAAATAAACACATTGTATAGCTATAGAGATATCCCTGTTACATACAATCTCTGCTAAAACAAAACTGAACTGCTTTATATTAACTTTCAGATATAACTTCTTAAAACTGTTAAGCAAATCCTTAGTCATTGACATTAAAACAGGTAACATAAGTAAACAGTAAGATACATCTTAATATTACTTACAAGTTTATAATGAGGCTGGCATGAAGGAAAGATTTGCCTGTACTCTTGCACTGACCAAGAATACTTCTGCAGTTAGACATCATGCTCTGCAACCTGTAGGGAGAAGTTAAACAACTTAAGTTAACTCAAAATAAAGTGAAAAAGAGAAGAAAAAGAAACTTGCGTAGAGACAAGTTATGTAATATGAGAGAGATTTAGAAAACTATGCCACAGTGAGAGTTATGGAATTTACTGAATGCAGTCTTTCCTATTTATACTGCCTAGCTACTGTTTTAAGAGTGTAGAAGTTGGTTGTCTACAGCAAAGGGCTTAGTTTGTAAAGGAATATACTTTAACAAAGCAGGATAAATGTTACATAAATCAGTCATTTCAATTACCGTAACAAAACAGCTATGTAAAAAGTAACAGAATGTCTTACCTACTCATGGAGGGAACACATAATCCTTTAGAGACTCCCTTTGAAATAGTGCTTGTAAAATGTGAGAAACTCACACTTCTTTTACATTTATCTCTACACCCTGCCTGACTTAACATAACTTACCTACAAAGTTACTGCACATGAGAAAAAAGGCAACTGCAAGCCTTAAAATGTACAACTTTTGCACGTTTTAGGAGTCACAGTTATGCGACTTGAAATTATGATGAGCAACCTTTTGAAGCATGTTTGCATTTGTGTTATGTATCTGCTTTTGAGACAAAAAGAAGCCAAAGGTATTTAGTTATGACTAGTCAGAAATCAGAACCCATATTAATGAACCCGTATAGTGGACTTACACACCCATATAAGGCCTGCGTCTGAGTGAGAACATGCATGACATATGTAATCAGATGATGAACTGCTGCTCCATTCAGCTACCATGAGTTTAATACTTTTCATTTAAAAGTCCAACTTTTAAATAAGGATGTAAATTATAAACAGACTCAGATGAAATACTGATTCTCCATTCAGCAACCATGAGTTCAGTAACAAAGTTTTATATCAAAACTGAGTTAATTTTTCAGAAATAAATCTTGAAGTGAAGAATTATACATCCAATTATTGACAGTATGCTTACTTACTGCATGTCATGAAAACAGAAATAAATGTACATATTAAAAAGCATCTAAACATTATAAGCCAACACCTTGATCTAATTGGCCTAAGCCATTTTATTGCATATACATTATTTTAATTTAGTCTACTTATTTTTTTTCTTTTAAATTTTTTCCTATATGATCTTCCAAATAGAAGTCCAATAACTATGGATAGTCAAACATTCCTCAAGAATACATATTGTATTTGCAGCAACATTATTCCAAAGTACACACAATTTGAATTGAATGCAGCTATTTTATTTGCGTCAGAACATCTATAAAAAATAATGTAAACAATGTTTTATTAGTAGCTACAGTGGTAAATATAATATGTATCCAATTATGTAATCTTTACTGTGGAGCATATACTTTTTGATTACATTTCATATTTTACCCATTTAATGACTGTTTTCACATTTACTGGTGTGGAATGACAAATGCACGATAGGTTAAATTAACAAATGTGCATGAATACAAATTATATGAGTAGAAAAATTATAAAGACATAATGCAAGTTGCACCACATATCCAGATGCAGTACTTAAAAATTAGTTCCATGATATAAGAAATAATGTTTTGTAACTGTATGGTCATGCTTAAAATAATATATTACTTGTCTTACATTGCTAATACAGGAAGTATTAATTGCTGCACTTTATTTGCTGTAGCATAGTCTAGATTCAGACCTACTGAATCTAGCTCTGCTTGTATAACTTGAGCACTAAACCATGCCTCTTTTGTTGGAGAGGGTTCCCCTGCACACTAGTGGCAGGAGTGTACAGTTAGAACTCATCTGATTGAAGGTTGCTAGAACAGGGCATAGTTTTCAGCTTTTTTACTGGTTAATGTGTTTAAATCCGTTTTCTCTCATTTGCTACATAAGCACCTCATTCACACGAGTTTGCAGTTGTTTGCACATCACATGCTGCCAAGCAGTGGTGGGCAGTGTTGGTGGTTATAGACACAAACACTTCTGCCTGTAAATTTTCCTTTAGTCTTCTGTGGTACTCCATTGGTGAGTTCTTGCCATTATCCCTCACTGACAGGTGATGCATTCAGTGAAACACAGATCTTACCCACTAGCCCTTCATATTTTTTGTCCACTTCTCTTGTCTTCTATATTACCTAGTCCTTCCTGTCCTCTTCCTGTTATCTGGCCACATCAACTTACTTACCATTATGGAAAGACAATTTCCCACACTATTTCCAGCCAGCCTGGTCAACATGAGCATCCTGAGGCAATGTAGCAATTTTGTCTTTAATGTCCATACATTCAAATAATATAGTTAAGCAAAAGTTGTATGTTTGTTAACACAACAATGTACAATAACCATTATGCCGGGCTATATCATGTTCCCTATTGGTTGGGGATGAGTATAAATAATGAGTATTCTTATCGGAGGTGAAATTTACCCACTGATGAAGGCTGGTTAGCCGAAACCGGTTTGGAGATGTTTATTATACCTAATAAATACAATATTTGATGTTTATTCCAGACTTCAGTATCTTTTTATTGCATTTGCTGGCCGTTGATGTTTTGGATGTTAATGGTGGGGCAGAGCATACCATACTTGCAAAGCATTGAGTTTTTGCTAATGTAGCAATTGCCTCATGTGCACTCACAACTCACTTCTACTCCGCACAAATTCATTATGAGAGAGATGCACCTATATCAAGAACCTAGAATCCAGGCTCTCTCACTCACCTGTCATTTCATCTGATACTAAGCAGGTTGTCAGCATGCACATCTCACCTCCTGCACCTACTAAACCAACACCACATACACCTGCATATGTGGAGGTCATTACCAGCAGCTTACGTAAACATCAGGGACCTCCCAAAAACAAACCCAAGCACGATTCACATAATACATTTTCTGCAGTACATAGTATACATAATATATCACACGCCAGTGTTTCATGAGTCAAGCCCCTAAGGCATAACACGAAAACAAACATCTGAGTCATAGGCAACTCAACTGTGAGACACACAGATGTCCCTCTCACCAGGTTGGATAAGGAAAACAGCCATGGTCAGCTGTCTGCCAGGAGCTAGGATCTACCATGTCACACAATCATAAGGTCTCTCAGTAACAGGTACTGTTATTACTCCGTCATAGTCCATGTTGGTATGAATGATTTGAGATGTACCTCACTGGACTATATGAAGAGGAACATGATTGAGCTGTCTGTTTTTGTGTCTCAGGAAGTTATGTCCCTAGCTTTAAGCAGAATTTTACCTTTGCCTAGGATGATACCTCAATACAAACAAGAAATGATTGACTTCAACACTTGGCTTAGTTTCTGGTGTCATTCAAAGGGGATCCAGTGTCTGTCAACCTGGGATGACATGGTCAACAGACCTCAATCCTTTGCAGAGGTTCTTCATCTGTCACCCCTGGGATTTCTGTTACTGGCTAAGGCTCTTGCCACCCCCATAATACATCTTTAGACAATGTCAATAGAATAAAATTCCTGATGTAAAAATACCCTCTAAAAAAAACTTCATGGTTATGCTGCTATATGCTAGGAGTCTAAACCAGAAACTGCCCTCACTGAAAGCAGTCCTCACCTTTGAAGATGCTGACATTTGTGCAGTCACTGAGACCTGGTTTAAGGCTGCAGACAGCACCCCAGCTATACCAGGTTACATTTCTTTCCACACATTCAGACCACAAACTGAAGGCAGGAGACCTAAATGAGGTGGTATATCAATATTTCTTAAAGATAAATATACCCCTAGATTGGTTAAACAGCACAATTCTATTGAATTACTTCAGGTGCAATTGATTGTAAGTAAGACCCTTCTTCAGGTCATTGCCATCTATAGGACCACCTCCATGAATCAGGACATCCACGCAGCCTACTTGGATTTACTTGAGTCAATCAAGATACAACCAAACACCCTGCTTTTGGGAGACTTTAATTACCATCTATTGACTGGGTAATTTATATGTGTTCTAACTTACTTGCCCAAAGCTTCCTGGACTTCGTTAACTCCAATGGCCTGGGCCAGCTGGTTTATACACCTACAAGGGGCTCAGACATCCTGTATCTGGTGCTCACCAGCTTGGGGGACCACTGCACCACTCCCAGTGTGTGGCCATCCCTGGTAAGATCTGACCACAAATCAGTCTTGCTAGAAGTAACTATAATGCAAGACCCCCACCTTAGCAACAACTAGACAACAAAACTTCTACAAGGTCAATTATAACCTCTTATGTGACAGCATAAAAAGCTTTATAGCCCCTCCCCAAATGATGGAACAGACACCTAGGGTGAGTTATATGGTTGACTATCATAATGTCAATGATCAGTTCTATTTTGAACTAAAACATCGACATGTTTTCTTGAAATTTGACATTTACGAAAATGGAAATGTCAGACATAACCTAGTAAAGTTGATTCAACATGAATCGACATACCGTTTCCTCTGCACCTAGCACAAAATGAACACCAGTACTTGTTGTCAGCAGTATGAATGTGCTGCCCAACATAAGAGTAGGAAGGAACATTTTCAAAACTGGAAACACCCCCTCCTCAACTTAAACAAGCAAATAAGACTCCTAGTGAAGTCCTTCAAAGCTAAATATGAATCCAAATTAGCTTCCCTAACTAAGGATAACCACAAGGCCTTCTTTAGTTACAGCTGCAACCTCAAAGGCAAGGCCCAGATTTGCAATAAACTTGTAGTTAATGGTACTACATATACAGAACCTGTGGATATAGCAAACCTGCTGGCTGACAGGTTCAGTGAAAACTTCACTACCCTGTCCCCACCACATATACACCAAATCATCCCTAACACCTATCCCCCACCTAATATCTTTGACAAGCAGGTCTTAAACAACCTGTCCAAGGCCAAAACACAGCCTCTATGGGACCAAACAACATCCTGGTCTGTGCTCTACATGGGTTAAAACAGGAATTAGCATCACCATTAGGCATGCTTTTCAATAACAACTGAAGCACTGGCTTCATCCCAGTAGAATGGAAAACAGCTACAGTCATCCCTTTGCACAAGGAGGTGAATCCACAGATACCAGGAACTATAGACCCATTAGCTTGACCATCCTTATCTGCAAGGCCATGGAATAAATCATTAGAGAAATCTCCAAATGCTCAACACCTCCCAGTTTGGCTTTGTCAAGGGGACATCATGCATGTTAAACTTGGTGGACTTCTTCAAGACAGTCACCAAACACTAGATGAGAGTAAATCTGTGCATACGGCCTACCTAGATTTAGCCAATACCTGTGACACAGTGCCCCACTCAGACATGATTGATAAACTCATATATCGTCAGATGGGTTGCAAACTGGCTCACTGATAGAACTCATACAGTCAAAATAGGGGACTCCACCTCCTCCAGCAGACCCACATCCAGTGGTGTTTCATTTGGATTGCTTTTGGGACCCCTACTGGTCATAATCAGCTTCTCTGAAATAGAGACTTTAATTAAAGAACTGTGGCTGACAAAGTTTGCTGAAAACTGCAAACTGGGATCAATCATTAAAACTACTAGCAATGTCAACATCCTGCAAGAAAGTCTTATGCAGACTAATGACTGGTGCTAAAGTCAAGGTCTTAAACTTAATGTAAAAAAATGGATTATCATCCCCCTCGGCAAGGGTGATGTTCCTGCAAACTATCACATCAATAGCAATATCCTAAGCACACAGTCAGTGGTGAGAGATCTGGGCACATAGGTCGAGAGCAACCTTAACTTCGATCACCATGTCTCCACAGTGGTAAGAATGGCATTTTATATTGCTCATCTCATAATTAAGGGCATTGCCTTCAGAAAAAAGAGCTTATTACCCCACTGTACTCTTCTCTCATCAGGCCAATAATACAGTACAATGCTTCCTTTGGTATGTTCCTTTCCAAGCAGCTGCAGCAATTTGTGACTATCGTGTGCTGTGCACATCAACTTACTTACCATTATGGAAAGACAATTTCCCACACTATTTCCAGCCAACCTGGTCAACATGAGCATCCTGAGGCAATGTAGCAATTTTGTCTATTAATGTCCATACATTCAAAATAATATAGTTAAGCAAAAGTTGTATGTTTGTTAACACAACAATGTACTATAACCATTATGCCAGGCTATACCATGTTCCCTATTGGTTGGGAATGAGTATAAATAATGAGTATTCTTATTGGAGGTGAAATTTACCCACTGATGAAGGCTGGTTAGCCGAAACCGGTTTGGAGATGTTTATTATACCTAATAAATACAATATTTGACGTTTATTCCAGACTTCAGTATCTTTTTATTGCATTTGCTGGCCGTTGATGTTTTGGATGTTAATGGTGGGGCAGAGCATACCATACCTGCAAAGCATTGAGTTTTTGCTAATGTAGCAATTGCCTCATGTGCACTCACAACTCACTGCTACTCCGCACAAATTCATTATGAGAGAGATGCACCTATATCAAGAACCTAGAATCCAGGCTCTCTCACTCACCTGTCGTTTCATCTGATACTAAGCAGGTTGTCAGCATGCACATCTCACCTCCTGCACCTACCAAACCAACACCACATACACCTGCATATGTGGAGGTCATTACCAGCAGCTTACGTAAACATCAGGGACCTCCCAAAAACAAACCCAAGCACGATTCACAGAATACATTTTTTGCAGTACATAGTATACATAATATATCACACGCCAGTGTTTCATGAGTCAAGCCCCTAAGGCATAACACGAAAACAAACATCTGAGTTATAGGCAACTCAACTGTGAGACACACAGATGTCCCTCTCACCAGGTTGGATAAGGAAAACAGCCATGGTCAGCTGTCTGCCAGGAGCTAGGATCTACCATGTCACACAATCATAAGGTCTCTCAATAACAGGTACTGTTATTACTCCATCATAGTCCATGTTGGTATGAATAATTTGAGATGTACCTCACTGGACTATATGAAGAGGAACATGATTGAGCTGTCTGTTTTTGTGTCTCAGGAAGTTATGTCCCTAGCTTTAAGCAGAATTTTACCTTTGCCTAGGATGATACCTCAATACAAACAAAAAATGATTGACTTCAACACTTGGCTTAGTTTCTGGTGTCATTCAAAGAGGATCCAGTGTCTGTCAGCCTGGGATGACATGGTCAGCAGACCTCAATCCTTTGCAGAGATGTTCTTCATCTGTCACCCCTGGGATTTCTGTTACTGGCTAAGGCTCTTGCCACCCCCATAATACATCTTTAGACAATGTCAATAGAATAAAATTCCTGATGTAAAAATACCCTCTAAAAAAAACTTCATGGTTATGCTGCTATATGCTAGGAGTCTAAACCAGAAACTGCCCTCACTGAAAGCAGTCCTCACCTTCGAAGATGCTGACATTTGTGCAGTCACTGAGACCTGGTTTAAGGCTGCAGACAGCACCCCAGCTATACCAGGTTACATTTCTTTCCACACATTCAGACCACAAACTGAAGGCAGGAGACCTAAATGAGGTGGTATATCAATATTTCTTAAAGATAAATATACCCCTAGATTGGTTAAACAGCACAATTCTACTGAATTACTTCAGGTGCAATTGATTGTAAGTAAGACCCTTCTTCAGGTCATTGCCATCTATAGGACCACCTCCATGAATCAGGACATCCATGCAGCCTACTTGGATTTACTTGAGTCAATCAAGATAGAACCAAACACCCTGCTTTTGGGTGACTTTAATTACCATCTATTGACTGGGTAATTTATACGTTTTCTAACTTACTTGCCCAAAGCTTCCTGGACTTCGTTAACTCCAATGGCCTGGGCCAGCTGGTTTATACATCTACAAGGGGCTCAGACATCCTGGATCTGGTGCTCACCAGCATGGGGGACCACTGCACCACTCCCAGTGTGTGGCCATCCCTGGTAAGATCTGACCACAAATCAGTCTTGCTAGAAGTAACTATAATGCAAGACCCCCACCTTAGCAACAACTAGACAACAAAACTTCTACAAGGTCAATTATAACCTCTTATGTGACAGCATAAAAAGCTGTATAGCCCCTCCCCAAATGATGGAACAGACACCTACGGTGAGTTATATGGTTGACTATCATAATGTCAATGATCAGTTCTATTTTGAACTAAAACATCGACATGTTTTCTTGAAATTTGACATTTACGAAAATGATAATGTCAGACATAACCTAGTAAAGTTGATTCAACATGAATCGACATACCGTTTCCTCTGCACCTAGCACAAAATGAACACCAGTACTTGTTGTCAGCAGTATGAATGTGCTGCCCAACATAAGAGTAGGAAGGAACATTTTCAAAACTGGAAACACCCCCTCCTCAACTTAAACAAGCAAATAAGACTCCTAGTGAAGTCCTTCAAAGCTAAATATGAATCCAAATTAGCTTCCCTAACTAAGGATAACCACAAGGCCTTCTTTATTTACAGCTGCAACCTCAAAGGTAAGGCCCAGATTTGCAATAAACTTGTAGTTAATGGTACTACATATACAGAACCTGTGGATATAGCAAACCTGCTGGCTGACAGGTTCAGTGAAAACTTCACTACCCTGTCCCCACCACATATACCCAAATCATCCCTAACACCTATCCCCCACCTAATATCTTTGACAAGCAGGTCTTAAACAACCTGTCCAAGGCCAAAAAACAGCCTCTATGGGACCAAACAACATCCTGGGCTGTGCTCTACATGGGTTAAAACAGGAATTAGCATCACCATTAGGCACGCTTTTCAATAACAACCGAAGCACTGGCTTCATCCCAGTAGAATGGAAAACAGCTACAGTCATCCCTTTGCACAAGGAGGTGCATCCACAGATACCAGGAACTATAGACCCATTAGCTTGACCATCCTTATCTGCAAGGCCATGGAATAAATCATTAGAGAAATCTCCAAATGCTCAACACCTCCCAGTTTGGCTTTGTCAAGGGGACATCATGCATGTTAAACTTGGTGGACTTCTTCAAGACAGTCACCAAACACTAGATGAGAGTAAATCTGTGCATACGGCCTACCTAGATTTAGCCAATACCTGTGACACAGTGCCCCACTCAGACATGATTGATGAACTCATATATCGTCAGATGGGTTGCAAACTGGCTCACTGATAGAACTCATACAGTCAAAATAGGGGACTCCACCTCCTCCAGCAGACCCACATCCAGTGGTGTTTCATTTGGATTGCTTTTGGGACCCCTACTGGTCATAATCAGCTTCTCTGAAATAGAGACTTTAATTAAAGAACTGTGGCTGACAAAGTTTGCTGAAAACTGCAAACCTGGATCAATCATTAAAACTACTAGCAATGTCAACATCCTGCAAGAAAGTCTTATGCAGACTAATGACTGGTGCTAAAGTCAAGGTCTTAAACTTAACGTAAAAAAATGGATTATCATCCCCCTCGGCAAGCGTGATGTTCCTGCAAACTATCACATCAATAGCAATATCCTAAGCACAGAGTCAGTGGTGAGAGATCTGGGCACATAGGTCGAGAGCAACCTTAACTTCGATCACCATGTCTCCACAAAGAATGGCATTTTATATTGCTCATCTCATAATTAAGGGCATTGCCTTCAGAAAAAAGAGCTTATTACCCCACTGTACTCTTCTCTCATCAGGCCAATAATACAGTACAATGCTTCCTTTGGTATGTTCCTTTCCAAGCAGCTGGAGCAATTAGAGAGTCCACAAAGATTTCTTACAAAGAAAATTTGGGGTCTTCAAGATATTTATTTTGCGAACAGACTTAATCATTGTCACTTTACTCTGTGTTGTACAGACTGCTCAGAGGCAACTTGTGCCTTGCATATAGAGCAATCTCTGATGCAGGTAATGGAAATGCTGTACATTCACAAGTCAAATGGCATATGGGTCACTTGCTCAAAGGAACGGACCTTAAACCTGGTATGTAATATCAACAGAACTTGCTGGAGAGACAGATTTGTCTCACAGGTGTTGCCCCACCTTTGGAATAAGCTTCCTATTCATGTTAAACAAAGCCCCTCATTGGCCCTATTTAAGCATACTTTGCATGATTGGATAGGTAACTGGAAATTCACCCCCAAGGTTCCACTTGTGTCCATCTTGGAGAGGAGAAATAGGTGTTGACTTTAGGGTCTGCTTGAACCAGACACCATTGGGAACAGAGTCTATATTATTCAGCGAACTGTTATAGTGAGATCGCAGTACAGTGAAGATTGGAAAATCTGCATTTTCCTCACTGTAGTGCGATGTCAGAGTTGGTATATATAATTAGCGGGGGGTGTGGGGGTACAGCCCCCCACAAGACTGAATTCGACGAATGGCATTTTTGATGTAAAAGCCATTCGCAGAACTGACTTTTCATGGTTGTAATATATATACCATTGGGAACATGGGTTGAACTTGGCTAGTTTTGTAAGGGCCCTAGGGCCATTAGCCTAGTAACCTATGATCCTATTAGGCCACTGATAATGATTACAATTACTCTTTTATGCATTTTACACTTAATCTTTACTAAAATTAATGCATAGCAATCAGGCTATATACATTACAAAATAAATGATAGAAAACAGAATGAATAAACTTGAAAATTAAATCAAAAGTTAATAAGAAGTCATGGCATAATAATAAAAGGGTATTATAAAATTGAATAATCAAACAATTTAGGAATTATTCAGTAGGCAGAAGGAACTTTTCTTTTTAAAATGTTTCTTCTCAGTCACAACCAGCCATTTATTTCCATCCACTGAACAGAAAGCTCACAGCAAGGAATCACAACTGTCATCAGCCAAGGATTTGATGTCCGATAACATCACATCCTTTTGAAAGGAAGGCACTGTGCAATGCTCTCTGTGTTGATTGATGTTTTCAGAAACCCAAGTTTTTTTTTTTTTTTTGATATGGCATTTTGCTAACTTTTGTTGAGTTTCATCTCCCACACCTATACATCTGTGCCTTCTTCATATAATACTGCTAATGTAGGACTCTGGCAGCAAACTGTCACTACTACTGGAGAGCCAGCATGGATCCCACATTCCCATGCCTTTGTCAGCCCTGATCCCACATTCCCATGCATTTACCAGCACTGATCCCACATTCCCATGCCTTTGCCAGCACTGATCCCACATTCGCATGCAATTGCCAGCACTGATCCCACATTCCCATGCCTTTGCCAGCACTAATCCCAAATTCGCATACCTTTGCCAGCACTGATCCCACATTTGCATGCCTTTGTCAGCACTGATCCCACATTCATATGCCTTTACCAGCATTGATGCCACATCCGCATGTCTTTGCCAGCACTGATCCCACATTCCCATGCCTTTTAATCCAACTTCATAGATACTTGAACCACTAGTGTAATTTAAGTTATATGGGGTATACTTGAGGCAAAGTCCAATCCTCTATGTCCAGTGCTAAAATAAAGAATGGTTCATTTTCAGTAGTTTTCTAGGAATGGATTATATGTATTATTGCATTTTTCCAGTAACCCAACTAAAGCTTTCGCAGGAAGACTGAGAATCATGCATCTTCTGTAATTAGACTACACATGCCTGCACTATTTCATTTCTAAATTGGGTGCATGATGTCACTTTACAAATTCAATGGCATTGTCCTGGTGTTCTATATAGCACTGAAATGATACAGTAATCATTAGACCTCAAAATATCTAATATTTCTAGTAGCTCTGGTCTGATATCATCTGTAGACTCCCGCAACTTTCTTACCTCACTGCAGCACTGGCCTCATGCAAAGTAACAGACCTAATCCAATCAATTGCCTCTAAGAAAGACTCTTCAAAGCAACTTGCCCAACAGTTTTAGGAGCTACACCAAAGAATTCCTTTTACCTTCTGAAATGTAGCCTGCATCTACAACCCGTCTAAGATGTACTTCAATTTGGAGAATAGCTCTTCATTATCTCACAGAAAACTACACAATGGTGTTCATCACATGTTCACTCTTATTTTTTTCAGCAAAACTAAACAGTAAATACTAATGAATGGTGCTACTTAAGCAACAAAACATAGTGCAAATTAAAAATCCTAAATTCAGTAGAGCCATTTTGTGTACTGTAATCAAATCAAATCAAATGCGTCAAATTTATCAAAGAATGTGCCCAATGAAACTATGGGTGACAACTCTGACTTTTCACTGCAGCAGAATTATTTTATTTTAACCACTGTAGGCAGAGATAAATCAAACTACTCAACAACTATTCAATACTGAATAGCAAATTGTGAGCTCTGTGATACACAACAGTCAAGAAAGCACATTAGATATTTGGCAGTAATAAGGGAATTAAAACATTTTAGTATGTGTCCATCTAATAGACAGTGATCATGCCTACCTACAAGCAAGTGTAGAAATCCTTTCCAAGTATCCCAGTTTTGGGTTTAACTGTTAAAGATATTTTATGTTTAATGGCAGCACTGTATTGGCACCACTAATTGAACTTTTATAAATGACAGCTTCCCTGGTTGGTGAATATCAGGAACAGAATGTTTTTAAAAGATTTGAGGATCTACAGACTTTTGGCAAGGTTTGTGTACATTAGAATTAGACACTGCTTCTTTTGTTCACGATACTTTTTATGGTATTATGACTGCAATTTAAAGTACTATTTCTATACTGGTGATGGGTATCCTATTTCATATGCATCATGAATACTATCTCATACAGAAAATAAATAATCATATAAAGAGATGCAACTTGTACTCATTATTATTGGAGTTATTGAATCATATCAGTACTTATGGTATAGGAAAATCAAGCTGATGACTGATCAATAACTAATACTTATTCTGAGAGCATAAGCATTTACTTACTATGGCTAGTAAGTGTGTTCAGTTACAGGTATTATTTTATCTCCATAGAATTATCATATTGAGTACAGAACATCTTAATGTCATAATAAAGATTAATGTGCGAGACTTCCGTTACCATAAGTCACAGATCTAGGCACAAAGGAATGAAGCAGTGCAGCAGAACCTGGATGGAAGATTATATAGAAGGCACAGGTTCACAAGTGTGTACTAGGCTATCTGCCTTGTGGGCCATTTTAAGTGTAACCAGTTTCCTTTATTGTGCTTAAAATAATGTATCTCACTTGGTTGAAGGTTGGCTTACCCATCCCATTGTTGATAATTATATCTCACCCATAATGAGGATAACTGGCATCATACCATATATACAGTGGGCAATCTTGGGGTAAGTTTTCTATTTCCTACCCATAGATCTAATTTGTGCATGAAATTGTACAAGGATGAACTTTGTTTTACATGGATGGGGAGTCTGTTCCACAGCAGTGGTATCCTCTGTGAAATATACATGTCCCTCCAAACTATTATGTTGTTGTTGCAGAAGAGGTTTAAATCCCTGGACTGAGTATTTATGATGACATATGACTTGCTGATGTGCAGTAAATCCCTCAGTAATGAGTCATAGGATGGCTTCTATGCCAGACTTCGATCACCTCTTAGTAGTCTGTAGGATACAAAGTACAGTGACATGGCTTTGAGTCAGTCCATGTAGGGCATGTTTTTTAGGCCTTGTATCCTTTTAGTAAAGCATCACTGTGGGTGTTCTAGTCATTGCATGTGCCTGACAGATACATGCCAAAGATGCTGTTATATTCAATGATTGAACTAATGAGGCATTATTGTAAAAGCTGAGTTGATGATTCAGTACTTAGATTTACAGTAAACTTTCCCATGTATTAAACATGTTATGGAACACTGGTTTTGTTAGGAATATAAGGACTTACAGGTGTTTCACAGAGACTCATCAGAACTGTTGGGAGAGAAAGGTCATACCCACTGAGAACTAGTGTAACCATAACCTTGAAAGTAAAAAAAAAAACAAAACAACAGTAGTGCTGGAAACACTGAGCATCCAGCAGTTGTGAAATGGAATCCCTGGACTGTAAGTGTGGACAGTCACCAAAACTGGGTACATAAGTTGTACATGTGAAGAAAGTGTGTACCTTGACAGCTTGAATAAAATAAGTGGAATTATTTTATATACAGGTATGTGGCTTAATCTAACAGATTAGATCAACTCATATGTCCACCCCCCAAAAAACTTCTATTTTAACTCTTTTAAGTATCTGCAGTAGATTATATAAAATCCTATGCTAATTAGAAGTGAGAAATTACGTGATTCTGAATTTCTTTTCTTTCTTATTTTGTGTATGATCAGAATTTCATCTTTCTATAGCCCATGCCAAATTAATGTCCATAAAGAGGTAAGTTAATACATTATAACATATAACTGTGCTTCTCATAAAAAACTTGTTTAACTGCTATAAAAAAGACTTTACAAGATAAAAGATGTGGAATTTTAGCATTTCATTTAGTATCTGTAACTGTATGTATGCACACAGACACCCTCCACACGCACATAGAACATGTAAATACATGTGTATATTAGCATATTTTGAAATAATGAAATCCAAATGTATCAACATTGAAATGATCAATAACAGCATTTGAAATTTCTCTATGAAGAGAAGATTGTAAAAGGAAACATACACACATTTAGCTCTTGCCCACATTACTAATACCTTCTAACCTTGAGTCTTATCCTATCCTTGACCATAATCACAACTCTGCACCTTACCTTTTAAAAATTATATCGTAACACTGCCACTAATGGAAACATCTCGAACACACACTATTCTCACCATAGCACATTTGCTATTATACAGCAATGCCCTTTCTTAATGTTACATTGATTTTGTGGTTGGATCACCATAACCCTAACATACTTTCAGAATAGAGGTAGTTTTATAGAAGTGTTTTTTTGAAAGGTAAGGTGCATAGTTAGGGTTTGGCTTAGAGGCATAGCAGGAGAAGAGGCAATATTAGGCTTTGGGTTAAGGTTAGGGCTTGCAGGTACTGGTAAGGTGAGCAGAGGGGTAAAGCCTCCCTGCCCACATTAATAGTACCTGCCTAGCAGGTAGCTTGTGGAAAACTCTATGACAAGTATCATCTAAAGAAAGCCAGCTCTGGTGGTGTAGAAGGATAAAACCCTTACTAGGCCCTAGCAAAAGAGATAAATCAGTTGATCAAGTGCTCAATGGAGTTGGCAGGGGAGGACAGAAGTGTCCATCCTTGCATGGAGGAGATGGTTTGAGGCTGGCTAATGCAACAATCTAGTGAAAAATTGCCACCACTGAAAGAACCCAGCTGGCAGTGCTCTGCAACCAATTCACTTTGTTAGTAGCTATTACTGTAAGTGACAGAATCATCTACCGACATCAGGGAAAGCATTATGGGCTCTTTGGCAATTTGGGTCATCCATTTCCATGCCCATGGGTAGGGATTAGGCTTTTATAAATATTAATTCATTACACAATAGCAATGATGGAACAAACAACTACTGAAGCTGCTTGTATGACAATCTCCCCTGACTATTTTTAACATCAGTGGGGAATACCCAAGATAGTGGAATGAACAGACATGTCTGATAGATGAAGGTCTGCTGGAAGAGAAGGAAAAATAGACAGTACAAAATACTAAAACAAAGTTCAGATACTAACAGAAGAGTTATAGAAGCAAATTTAAGTTTCTAATTTCATATTTCAAAGGTTAGGCAACTAGTGTTAGTAAAGAAACAATGAGAAAGGCAGGGATGTCTACAATTCCCCTGAGCTTGTGTAATATTAAAAAAATAATACTATAGAACAGGTGTAATTATCTCCTTATATGCTATTTAGGAATAAGAGGATGAGTTAAGTTTGCCTATCTACCCCTTGATAATTCCATTTGCAAGGTGTCAAAGTGCCTCTTATTTTTCATTCTCTATTAAAATAAAGTACAGCAGGGTGCTAAGGGGGTGCTACCCCTCCTACACCATAACAGAATTAATGACAAATTCTTCACATCTAGATTTCCAGTCAATATGGGATAAGGAGCCGAAAATGACATGATAACTAGTACGGAACAGCTGATGACATTAAAACCAGACAGATATATTAACATTAATAAAACAAAATATATTAACACTGATGGTTTTAGCCTAGCATGTGCAATTCATTACCTTGTTAACACTTAGTTGTACAGCACACTTACAGATGCTTACAGCACGATATATTATGGATTGTGAGCGCAACAGTCCAAACTTAATTGCTAGTAAAACAAAGTGGAATATTTCACAGTTTTGTAGATCCAATTTCCTTGGATTTTTATAGATAGCTTAACTTGTTAAAATCTGAATAGATGGATTCTTAATATTTATATGTTTTATGAAAATAAGTAGCAGGATAAGAAGTTTGAAAATGTCACATTCTTAACAAAGAATAAACAAAATCAGAGAGATTAGCAATTTTTGATCTCTGAGAATATAAAAAAAGACAATAGAACTGAAGGGTGTTTTTTTTTTTTTTCAGTAGTAGGTCAGAAGAAGGATTACCTTAGCAGGAGAAATACTAAATAAGATATGGTAATGCAAGTGAGATGTAGTTTAAGAAGTGTGATAAATACCTTGTTCTTTATGTTAGATGAAGGACAGGGTAGATAGGTAAGAACTTTCTATATGTCATCAAAATTTATGACGATATCAGGTGCAAACCATATGCGTCAAATACATTTCATTAATGAAGCACAGGTAATACATTATAAAGAATAAAATGACCATAAATGTTTAGCATCAAGTATTCATAACAATCTAAATACATGAAAGGGGATGCATTTTAAGACTGGGTATCTCTACAGGTGGCCAAAGTGAAACTTATTGAGTGTCAGTTGCCTCAAGATGCCGATGGACTCATCACTGAGTACTTTTTTATTTAGAATGTCATTACCGATGTGATTTTTAAGTCAGCACCAACAGTGTTTCCCTTTTTCAAGAGATTTTTCCCTGCTTTGAGTTGGTGTGACCATGGAGTTTGGAAGTAAGTGTGGGCTTGCTTACCCACACAGGGTGTTCAGGAGATTACCCCTGCAGAAAACAAAAACATTTGCCATTATATTTGTAAGCCTTCTGTTTCTCAGACATTAGTTTTCAGTGTTTCTGATGGTCATGGCTTGGTTGTTGTTCATTTCATAATGGGACTTTAAGAATAATTTGCAGTCTAGAGGTACGGCAACCCTTTAGTAATACATTGGACGATAGTTCTGAATATGCATACTACATCTTGAGGACAATGTAAAATATATTCTGTGGAAAATAGTGCTGCATTTATCTTTTATACTTTGCAGTATTAGGATTTTCATTTGTTTCATAGCCTGGGCTCTTTCTATGTAGCATCTGCACGTGATTTTGTTTTTCCCATCCAGAAAATGCATTGTAGATGGACTAGGCAATCTTCAAAGTAATACGTACATGTGTATGTGGTGTATGAGTGAATATATACTCACTTTCTATACTGGACTGGCTTCCTGTCCAGCATCCTTTTCTCTGTCTTGTAACTGTGTGCTCTGGGACTGGCTCTGGCTCCTCTATAAGCCTGTAATTGATACATAAGGTATAGGAGAATGATGATGATGATGATGATGATGACGAAGATGATGCTGATGATGTTGGTGTGGATAATGGTAATGTTTATTCTGTGTCAGGAGCTCAAATGTTGTTGCAGGTTTACTTGTGGTTGACACACTACCGAATCAATTAAGGTTATAATTCCAATATTTGCCAAGTCACTTAAGTAATTCACAGCCTCAGATATGAAGTAATTCTGCATATTAACAAACTGAATATTTTGCAGCTTATCGGCTATTTAGATACAAATAACTATGATGCATAAAAATGTTATGCATTTCTATGAAGATTAATTTTTATTGTTATGAAATGGGCATGAAAGAACAAAGGCAGAATCATTGGCATTTCAAAGTACTAAAAGCAGACTGTTAAATATCAAGTCTGGAAATAACTCAATAATACATAAAAGAACAGCTGTTGATAAAAATAAAGAGGATTAAGCAGTCTTAATGACATTTATTTTGGTGAAAAAAAAATAGAAATATAGATCAGATTAGGTGAAATATTATTAGGCCCACTCCTTTATAATTTAATTTGTCTGCTGATTCAAATGCTATGTTTTCCATTTCCTTGCAGATTTTAATGATGAACTAATGAAGGTAAAGTAAAGATGCACTGTCAAATCCTCTGTACTAATGCAATCATCCAACACTAAGAATGATTACAACTAAAACATTAAATGGAGGGGGTAGACATACATAAAATGCTTCATTACCTTGCACAGGGCAGGCTGATTTTATTAATTTGATGTTATCAAGACTATGCTCTCAGCAAGTTTATACTGAAAAAATACAGCTTGCAAATTTATTTGAGATAAGATAAGCATATTGCATTAAATAGTTTTTTTTTTAAATTTAGGTAAAATCTTCATGGCCATGTGTGGGAACCACTGGAAACGATGAGCATATCAGCTAGTAACCCTCCGGCTCAACCTATAGCATGTGCCCGACATTTACTATGCTGATCTCTTCAGGAAAGGTTATATGCATTACATAGCAGATGATACTAAATGATATGCTATTTTATTATATGATATGATACATATGATATGATATGAAATAACATGATATGGTGCATTCATTACTTACAGCATATAATATTTTCTCGGAAAAAGTATTATATGTTTTTACAACTCCGGGCAGGTAAACAAATGGTTAATACTTGTTCTGTTTCACTATTCAAGTAGTAAAAGTACAGAGAGATACCTAAATGGGAACAGAACCATGTGACCCTGTACAATATGGGCAGGCAGATGATAACAACAGTTGAGGCTGAAAAAGAGTCATATATAGAAAGATAAAACAAATCACTAGGACCTGTTTCCCACCTAAGGTACTAAAAGAGTTGATTTGTAAGGTGTGACCTTTTGTCAATGCTGTATATGTGAGACTTTTAGCAACAGGCAATGGGACAAAGCAATTATAATGGGTTTGCCTATGTCCTGTCACCTCGCCCAAGAATTAGATGTGTTTCATTTCATTGTACAGATTGACAAAAGCAAATAAAAAACATATAAAGACATTTAAAAAATGCTTATGTGGGGGACTTCATCCCATGCCCACCCCAATTTACATATACCAACAATACAATCTCCTTCTACTGTGGAAATAAATATCATTTGCTCATGTTGGGGACTTCATCCCATGCTCACCCCCCCCCCCCAAACTTCATATACCAGCACAACACTCACACTTTCTTGTTGAAAAAAAAACTAATCCTGCAATTCACAATTGGTTCACTCCATACAAGTCATAGTGATTTTGAAAAACAGGCAACAAAAAATGTGGGCAAACCTCTAAATGAAAGTATCCTCAGTGGAGTGTTAGTATGCTATTATGATACCTTCACTCATGGGTTCTAGAAAACAACAAAAGAAGTACAGCCTTGTTTGCTTTTCCAAGCTTCTTGAAACTATAAGATTAAAATCTCATTGACAGAGGCTTTAGTCATCTAACATAAAAAACATTCAACATAATCAGGCAAAATGTACATTTTCTAAAGTTATACATATTTTTAAAGCATGACAACTTAGGCACTGGAAAAGTATCTGCCAAAAGAGGTATAATGCTTTCTTGTTAGAAAACCTTTTTATTCATTCATTGTAATATTAGAAATTGACTATTAAAGTTATGGATAAAAGGTGGATGAGAACATAAAAATGAAAATAAAACAGTGGTTGGTAAGAAGGAATGAGAAACTGTTTTAAGCCAGAGGTTTGTAAGGGACAACTATTTTGAATACCATAGGTGCTGATGTTTGCACATGAAGTATTTAAGCAAGCAATAAGAGGGTGTGCGTAACTGTGCACATAACACCCACCCAGGGAAAGTCTGAGGCCCAACACCACAGGCATTATTGTACATAGAGAATGGACTGTCTGTAAAACTATTGGGTTTTGCTCACTTGTTTTTTTTTATTGTTATTTTTTTATAAATATTTCTGATATATTGTTTAAAACTTACTGTAGTATATGTGAATGGTATTGGAGGAAGTTTTTTTTACATCCAAAGTATAATATTTTCAAAAATTATCCAGATATTTACAACTTTTTTTTTTCTTTTACCCCAAAAATTTGTGGTTTGTTGCCAATCATCTGTGTTTGATAGGTACGCAGACCTCTTAAATGCTGCTGCCACTGCTTGATCAATCTCGCTGTCTCTCTCTCTGCAAGTTTACTGAGAATTTTGTCAGTGTTTAATGTAAGCATATTTAAAATGAAGAACCTTGCAGGGTATTACTTTTAATAAGTTAAACACATGCTCCCTCTGTCATTGAAAGTCTCTGTGAATTAGTCCATGCACTTTGGGGACCTTTAACTACGTTGGCCACTGTCCCCCTTATCATGACCAGTCAACTATACTACATATGCCAGTTATTTAGTCTCAAGAAATGACAGACAGCCTGTTTTATTTACATCTCTTTATTAATTGCTTTGTTCTGACTATAAACCAATTGCTTTCAGTTGCAAGTTGTCCTAAGGGTGGGAACATTCATTAAAGAAATCTTAGATCCTGTACAAAAATTCAAATCAACCCTCTCTCCAGATAACTCTATCTGCAATACAGTTAAACTCTTATCTTATAGATAGTACAGCATCTCTAACCAAGGATTCCTCATCATCTAATCCCATCCCTGTCCAACAGCTCAATATTGCCACATCCACTTTCATCATCAAACCTATGCCCACATCCTAAATAAAAATACTTATTAAAACATCTTAAACTATGCTCTCCTTCAGCTGATGAAGCAAGTACCTAAATATAGCAGTCAATAGCATTGCCTAGCCTGTTTTAATCCTTATAAGTAGGTCATTCCAAGAATCCCATATTCCCTCTTTCTGGAAAAGTCACACATTATCTCTCTGCACAAAGAAGGAAATTCAACAGAATTATTTACTTTAGACCTACAGCAATCTTATCTACCCTCAACAAAGCAATTGAAAAATGTATTTAAAAACAATTGCTAGACTACCTCCTTCAGGAAGAACTCCTATCCCCTACACAACATGGCTTCTGTCCTCTTAACAATAGCATTGCCCTTCTAACCTGTATAGATACTGTCAATAAAGGTAGAGATAATGGCAAAATAGTTTCTTCTTCATTTCTAGACTTGGCATCTCTCAGTCCACCCTTCTGTGGTTCAAAAGCTACTTCTCCAATAGGTATGAGTAAGTAAAATGGCACACCATGTTCTCTCCTTACCTCCCAGGCACCAATGGTAAACCACATGGCTCTATCCTTGGCCCCCTCCTCTTTAACATTTTCACCAACACCTTTTATGCTTCCACACAACAGGCTGCCCTAATACAATATGCAGATGATTCCATTCTTATTTGCATATCTGGCAACATAGTACACCTCCAAAAAAGTACTCAGGAAGCTTTAACAACCACTGAGGCACAGCTTTGTAACTCACAGCTCATGCTCAACACAAAAAAGGCCAAACTACTATGTTTTCCTCAAATACCTCTCTCACAAAAAAAAAAAAAAAAAAAAGAATTTAAAGTCCTCTCTTTTGCCAATACAACCACTGAAGACACTTCTCATACAAAACTATTAGGAGTGATAGTGGATGATAATCTTAAATTCAACCTGCATATAGAAAATTGCATAAGAAATACTCATTAAAAACTAGGGATGCTTTACAGAACCAAAAACGTCCTCACCAACACAACTAAAACTCTGCTTGCCACTACTTATCTCCTCTCCGCTCTTCTTTATGGACTTCATATTTTATTAAACTCCAGGCTTCACAAAAATTAGAACTTTAACAATGCTATAATAAAAGTGCTATATTTGCAGCACATAACCCTTTCAAAACCCACCATTCTATAGCATTGAAAAGCCTTATTAAACCTGCCACATCAGCTAACATATACACAACTTCTTACCACCTATAAAATTATCCAGCATCCATCTGCTACCCAGCACTTAAAATCATTCTACACAACTATGTTCCCAGTCAGCTCGTGTCTATCTACAAACCTAGCAAATCTGCTGGGCATTGCCTATACTTGTTCAAGGTTACTAAGGCTTGGAAATCCCTACCTGTATCCATTAGGTCTACATCCTCCCTCTCATCTTTCAAAACCACTCTGAAAGACTTCCTAGCTAAAATATGGCTTCGTTCAAGCTCAAAACCAGGATAAACGATATCCCTAAATGTGAACAGGTACATTTCCATTCCTTATACTATTCCTTTTTCACTTTTTCTCTAAATATACCATAAGCCTGTTTTTCCTTCACTTCATATTTCAGTTCCTAATTGTATTAGACTAACTTACCATTAATTTCTCTACCAACTGTCTAAAATTTATCTAAATATTAAATGATTGTTATATACCTTGCACTGATTCTTAACCAAAGTTTTTGTATCATGTCTAATTTATTATAATTATTTAAACTGCAGATGTTTTTGTTTTATTTTTGAAGATTGTAAAATACTGTTCTTAAAATCTTTTATAATCATTTGAAGTATTTCTCCCAGGTCCTCCACTGAAAATGGGCTTCTACCCAAGCAGACTTTCCCAGTAATCAAATGTTAATAAAGAAACAAATGTTTCTTTTAAAAATTGCTTAGTGTGTGAGTTTAAATTAATGACTCTATCGAGCTCGCTATCATGTTCATGCATGCATACACACACTCACACACACACACACGCACACGCAGACGCACATGTGTGTGCACGCATACACTTTTCTATTTATTATTCTTGTTTTTTTTTTTAATTTACACTCACTAAACAGCAAAAGCACAAAATGATGGTGGCTATTAGTTTTCTTTCAATTAGAGCTCCACTGCAGTTTAATATGCTGCTGGAATGTGGCAGACTTGTTTTTCAGTTGGCATTACATTCATTCTCCAGTCAGGTGCTGATGTACAGGTGTCCCATTCCCTGACGTTTTTTGTTACATATGAGGTGGGGTACATACCCATTAATTGCCAGATGTGTCTCATTCATTCTATTGAACAGGCTCATACTTGACCCAAATAATTATTCACTCTATAGGGAATAACAATTATAATAGATGAAGAGACTGTGCGCTTATAGAAAGTAAGGGATATTAACAGCAATCCAGATGAATCCAAAGATGTTTTTGTTTTATGATGCAGGTTAGAAGTCTCTTCTAATGTGTATTAGGCAAATGTACATATAACATTTCCATCACCAGGGAAAGGTAAGTTGTGCATCAATGGGACCACCATTTATGATCTTGAATCAGCAGTGGCATGGGTGGGTGTGCTGACCCAACATCAACAGGAGGACAGATAGAGTAATTTCTGACATAGCATGTTGACTTAGGAATGGCATTCTTTGCTTGCAGGATGACTCTGAGGGAGGATTCAAAGCCCAAAATGGAATGGATAGTCTGCAAGACGCCACAAGGAGGTTGGATGGCTAATCAACTAAACTGTAACTTTCTTTTATATCTCATTCCTGTAATGCCCTCTGCTGCGGGGCAGAAATCTGTGTGCATGATATATGCCTGGAATGATGGCATTGTACTGGGTAATGTGACAAGGATGCAGTCCTTGCTGCCAGGATAAGTTCCTTGACATAATAATGCAAACTGATGTAGCTAAGTGAGTAAGGGAGTATACATCATAAGGCACAACTGAATACTAGAATGGATAAAAAATGTTACAAGTGTAGAGAGTTTAACAAAGTCCACAACTAGGATATTGTGTGTAAATATGGAAATGATACAGGTATACCAAGAGATGAAAGAAGCAAGGGTAAAGTGGTGGGTGATAAAAATGAAAAAGGGACTGCATGATTCTGCTTTTAATAAAAACAGGCTGAATTGACTATATGAGAGTTAAGGGAAAAATGACTGGAACTTAAGATATCAGATACTTACTGGTTTAAAATGTTTAAAAATGATTGGCAAAGTAAAAACTGAAAATTTCAGAAAATTTTAATATGGCAGATCAGTAATTATATAGTTTATATATATATATATATATATATATATATATATATATATATATATATATATATGTGTGTGTGTGTGTGTGTGTACACACACACAGTAGTTAAAAACATCACTTGTGCCTGCTACAAATGTTCAGTAACTTGTTTAGTTTATTTAAATTTGAAATATTTTTCTTTAAGTTGTGAAAGGTTCAAATTGCATTTTCTTTCAATAATATTGTGACCTTTGTTGTGGGGTGGGGGCAGTTGTAATGTGTATGTTAAAGGACGAATTACAAAGGAAGTCTTTGACCCAGGAAGTTACTTTTGGGGTTACTCCATATGCTGCCTGTTTGTTGAGATGGAATCAGGTTGTACCATAATAAATTCCTTTGTTAGGTCAGTAAATCAGGTGATATTTAGAAGGGTTGTCTCCTTATTTTGTAAAATACCATTTGTTAGGGTATAGAGGGTGGACATGGTGCTTCTTCTAGACCAAAAGTTATGCTGACACTGTGAATAGGCTCTGTATTTTTGAGGTATTGTATTAGATAATTGCATATTAATGTTCAAGTCTTTTCTTAAAGATGGATGAACAGAAATAGGTCTAAACTAACTAGTTGAAAGGCAATTGAAGTTTTGAGGATTTGCTTAACCATTGCTTTCCACTGGCTGGACATGACATTCTTTGAGACAGAGATGTACAGGTGCTTAAGTGTGTGAGTGAGGTTATCTTTGCTAGGAGAATAAATGCGCAGTAAAGACAAAGCAGATTTTGCATGTGTGTGTGTGTGTGTGTGTGTGTGTGTGTGTGTGTGTGTGTGTGTGTGTGTGTGTGTGTGTGTGTGTGCTGGGAGGGCATAGGATAGAATTTTCACAAGGTAGTTTAGATTTCTTTGATGAAGATGCTTGGTGAGTCAAATGCATTGCCACTTGGAATTATAGAAGGATACAACATGGAGGAGTTACTTGAGGGAAGAAAGGAGAATTATTTTAAGAATTCTGAAGATGTAATGAGTCCTGAGTTCTGAGAGAATTCTAACAGGGTCTTTTTGCAGAGGATCTGTGGAAACATTATAGCCTTGAATGTCCATAATAATTTTCCACAATTTCCTAGGGTTGTATAGAAGGAAATTTTGGGTAGATAAAAGGGAGTGTGCTGTATGCCTTCTACTAGCTTTTTTTTTTGCTATTTTTTTTAAGTACAAAATGTTTTGTGTTTTCAGCTGATAGCATAACGTTTACTTTTTTCCAGGATGTTTTAAAGTTGGTATAGAGATTTAAGCACTTTTGTCATCAACTTATTTGTAGATGGACTTAGAAGATGGCTAACCTTAGGGAAATACTTACCTTCAATATGAAGGAAGTGATTTGTCAGATGAGTTGTAATTGAGTCAGTATTAAGGTTGCTTAGTTGGAGATCTCAATGGTGTTGAAAAAGTTCATTTTTCAGGTAGGTAGTAAAGGAAGCTGTTTCTTGATAGGAAGGCTGTAATGGGAAGTATAACAGGTGTTGATCACTGATGGACTTTTACAGGATTGTAATATTACTGGTAATGGAATGCAACTTAATTAGCTTTAACAGGGATTGACTTCTAGATGTCAGATTTGGTTTTGTGAATTCCTGCACTAGTTGGGTGAGATTAAAGTTTACTAGGAGGTCTTCAGATTCATAGTGTTTTGGATTAAAAAGCTTAATATTAAAAGTCACTTAGGATAACTGTTTTTGTGAAGTTTATATGGTCAAGGATTTCCAAGAGAAGCAATTTCAACTGTATTTAGTTGGCAGGGGATGAAGGGAAACCACTACTAGAGTTAGGCAAATGTTGTTGTTGAATGAAGGAAGGGAGACAAAAATGGCTACCCATTTGTGTTATGCTCATTGGTAGTGGAACTTTGTTCTTGCAGTATAACTTTCAGATGTTTCTTTGTGAGTAGGAGCTTACTCCCTCCTCTTATTACCTGGTCTTGATTTGAGGAGGTAGGTGTAGTTATAAAAGTAGAAGTTAAGGCTGTGAGGGTATTGTTTAGCTCATGATTGTGTAATTGTTAGGATGTTTGGGTTATGGGCATTTGTGAATTTTAATTAGTAGTACACACAGTCAATCAAATGAAAAAAAAAATAAAAACGTTTCATATTGTGAAAAGAATCAGGATGTAATTTTTCCATTTTACTTTTTGAAATATACATCTATATATATATTGCACTTTCCTCTCAGCACTATAAAAGGATTAGGTGACATACAAGTTAAGTAGCCAGAAGGAGGCTTGGGGGAGTGGGGGTCAGGGTCAGAGGTCCTGCACATTGTTAAAGAATAACTTAATTGCTGTTCAGAAAATTAAGACATGCAAATGGTGGTGGCATCCATTGAGAAATGTGATTGTTATGTGTCAGCAGAGTATTGAAACCAAAAAAAGAAAATGCCTGGAGAAGGAAAAAATGTAGGAGTAATAGCAAATGAAATAACTGGAAAGGTAAAAGAATAAAACGAAATAAAAAATGTAGTTTATGAATGATAAGGGAGATGGAAATAACTGAATAAAAAAGGATAAGAAATGCTGGTTAGGGCTGTATTAACGGTCATAAAAAGACTTTACTGGTAAAAAGAGGTGAAGAAGGTAGAAGACAGATTAGAAGTTTCTTAATAAATGGGGAAACAAGCCATATAAGCAGGAGTGACACTATTCTATTAAGGAAGCAGTGATCACAGATACATCAGTAAGTAATTACAGATCTTAAGAACCTTGCTTATCATTGCAGCAGAAATTAAGGACATGGAATGGATACAGAACTGTGGATGAGATAGGAAATGTAAGAGTGCATAACAAAGTAAACAATGCATGAGATCTCAGGTTGCTGAGGAAAACGAGTGACTGGTGTTAAAAAAACTGCACACCATTTACCTAAAAAGCTTGTAAAAATGCTTAACTGACCATCACTTAGTGGTACTGCCTTACACAGAATCCTGCGTGGTGAAAGAGAAGTTAATCTTAGTGCCCCATTTGCCTAAAAGGAGTTTCAGGTGGACCCGTGTGATTATAGGATGTTTTTCTCCAATATTTTTACTACAAAGTACTGAAGAAATTTTGCAGGGAGCCTGGCCAAATTTTTTTTAATTCTAACAGCCTGGTTAAGGACCAACAAAATAATCAAACAGAAACATTAATCCTGATTTTTCAAAGACTCATAGCAAAGACAAATTATCTAAATCCAGGAAATGAGATGTACTTAGACTAAAGCATGTGTGTTTTACATTGTCACATGACAGATGTAGGAGATGAGTCTGAATCAAGAAGACAGAGATGAAGTAGCATAAATAGCATCTTTTCTGTTGCATTTGTTACTGCTTGTTTATAGCCTGTTTAAATTGTGTTATCCTAAGCCTCTTAGTTTTGGTTTTTAAGCATTTGGACTTTAGGCTTTCCCTTTATCTTCCCCTGGCCTTCTCTATCAGATTCTGAAAAATATGGATGGACAATTTCCCACAGTTTCTCCTGCCAGACTGGTTGATATGGGCATCCTGAGACAGTGTAGCAACTGCCATATGTACACACACTACTACCTAGGGACACAATTTGTGAGAGATGCAATTACTTTAGAAACCTAGAGTGCAAGCTCTCTCCCTCACAAGCCATTATATCTGGCACTGAGAAGGTTGTCAACACAGTCACTACCCCTCAAACATCACCCACACCTACACAACACACTCTCACATATGTGGAGGTCCTCAACAAAAACATACCCAAACAAAGTAGACCTCCGAGGCAAAACCCTCTGATGCAAAAACACACTCGATCTCAACAGTCCTCCACAACCACATACCACGCATAGTTTACACACTTGTGTCTCGCAACCACTAAGCCTTAACCATAAACCCAACATATTAGTCATAGGTGACACCACTGTGAGACATACAGATGTGCATCTCATCAGACTGGATAAGGAGAAAGTCACAGTTAGTTGTTTGTCAGGTGCCAGAATCCGCCATATCACACATGCACTCAAGTCTCTCAACAACAGGTACTGTTAAGACTCTGTCATAGTCCGTGTTGATGTGAATGACTTGAGATGTACCTCCCTAGACTATATGAAAAGAGCTATGATTGAACTCACTGAATATGTGTCCTAGGTGGGTATGCCCCTAGCCTTAAGCAACATTCTACCGAAACCCAGAATGATGCCTGAATAGAAACAGAAAATGATTGACTTTAACAATTGGCTTAGTTTCTGGTGTCATTCCAGGGGGATCCAGTACCTGACAGCCAGAGAAGATATGATCGATAGACCACGATGCTATGCCAGAGATGGTCTGCATCTGTCTTACCTAGGCTTCAGAATTCTGGCAAAGGCTCTTGCCTCCCCTATAGTGCTTTTTTAGGAAAAGTGATGAGGTTAAAACTACCAGCATAATAATTTCAACTAAACACAAATTAAAGTTCATGCTGCTAAATGCTAGGAGTCTAAACATGAAACTGCACTCATTACAAGCATGCCTAACCTGGAAAATGCTGACATTTGTGCAGTGACAGAAACCTGGTTCAAATCTGCGGACAGCACCCCAGCATTACCTGGTTATTCATCCTATCATACATTCAGACCCCAAACTGTCGGTAGTAAACCCAAAGGAGGTGGAGTTTCAATATATATTAAAGACATACACAACTCCAGGCAGATCAAACAGTATGAAGCATAGGAGGCACTCCAGGTGCAGTTAACTATTGATAAGACCCCTATACAAATCATAGCTTGCTACCACCCCTAAATCTGACCCTAGATGGCCAAACTGCCTATCTAGACCTCTTCGAATCTATCAGGATTCAACCCTTTACCCTGACCACGGGTGACTTTAACTACCCAAACAAGACTGCAAGAACTACTCTTGCCAGAACACAAATACCCAGAGATTCCTCAATTTTGTCAATGCAAAAGCCTTGGAACAGCTAGTCGATGCCCCCAAAAGAGGTGACAATATCTTGGACTTGCTATTAACCAACAAGAGTAACCACTGCAGCATCCCTGCAGTATTATCCTCCCTTGTAAGATCCGACCATAAAGTGGTCACGTTTGAAGTCAGTGTCTCCCCTGACCCCACTTTAGCTAGGGTCAATCAAAAAAACTTCTCCAAACCTAATGACAGCCTCCTGACAGATGGTATAAACAGCTTCGCAGCCCCCTCCTCCTCTCTAGGAACTGGCACCATTATCCAAAACTATACCAAATTACTATATGAACATTTATATAGATGCACGGAATCAGGAATACCTGACAGGACTAAATCATTCTCCGCAAGGAAGAGTAAACCTGCCTGGTGGACATCTGCAATAAATAAACTCTATAACAAAAGAAATTATATTGCTGTCCAGGACCAGGAAGGAGCAGGTGCCCAAATGAAAGCAATCCCTCCTTAGCCTAAACAAGCAAATAAGACAACTAGCAAAATCCTCCAAAGGAAACATCAAGTTCAAATTGGCCAGATCTACTAGAAACTATCAAAAGGCCTTCTTTACACATGTCCATAATCGCAAAGGTAGCACCCAGATCTGTTCAGAACTAGTGGTCAAGGACACCACATACACAAATGCCATAGATATAGAAAACTTGATGGATGACAGATTCAGGGAAAATTTCACCCCTCTGTCTCTCCCATCAGTAAATCAGGACATTACCAGTACCTGCTCCCTTCCCCTTATATTTAGGGATCAGGTATTCACTGTTCTCTCAAAGGCAAAAAATACAGCCTCCATGGGACCTGATAAAATCCCAGGCTGCATCCTACATGAACTCAGGCAGGAACTTGTAGCACCATCAAGCATCCTATTCAACAAAAGCCTGAGTACCGGTTTTGTCCCAGCTAAGTGGAGGATGCCACTGTCATCCGTGCACACAAAGATAGAGTGTCCACTGATCTGGGAAATTACAGACCTATCAGCCTAACTAGCTGATCTTCAAGGTCATGGAATGGATTATCATGGACCTCATTAACAAGGACATTGGCAACCTCCAAAAACTCGATCCCACACAGTTTGGCTTCTTCAAGGGAAGGTCATGTCTGTTAAATCTTGTTGACTTTTCTGAGACAGTCACCAAAGCCATGGATGAGGGGAAGACAGTGCACACCACCTACCTTAACCTGGCCAAAGCCTTCGACACTATTCCCCACTCAGGCATAATAGATAAACTCTTTAAACTAGGCATCAATCCATTTGTTACCATATGGGTAGCCAACTGGTTCACTGATAAAACCCACCTAGTCAAACTAGGGGAAGCCACCTCAAGCAGTAGACCTGTATGGAGTGGATTACCCCAGGGTTTGGTCTTGAGGCCTCTGTTATTTGGGATATACTTTGCTGAGGTACAAGCCAAAACCTGTGGGCTATGGCTGACCAGGTTTGCAGATGACTGCAAGTTGAGAGCTGTCATCAATTCCCCTAGTGACATGGACATCCTCCAAGAGTGTCTCACCCAAGCCAATGACTGGTGCCAGAAACATGGCCTCAAGCTGAATACAAACAAAATGCATCATCATCCCATTTGGGGAGAGAGATATCCTCACAAATTATCACATTAATAACAACATTCTAAACACACAGTCAGTTGTGAGGGATTTGGGCACCAAGATTGATAGCAGCCTGACTTCTGACCACCATGTTACTTCCATTGTACAGAAAGCTTTCTACATTGATCACTTCATAATTAAGGGTAACTCATCCAAGGACAAGGAGGTCATAAAATCCCTGTATTCCTCCCTTATAAGGCCCATTATTGAGTACAATGCCCCATTCGGCATGTACCTCGCAAACCACATGCAGCAGCTGGAGAGACCACAAAAGTTCCTCACCAGGAGAATTCAGGGCCTCAGAAATTTACCATACACAGATATGCTAAAAGCCCTATCCCTCTACTCTGTTTCATACAGACTCCTCAGAGGTGACCTCTGTCTGACATACATGGTGATTTCGGACCCCACCTTGATGGGACTGCTGCATATCCACAAGTCAAGCTCCACTCGAGTAACCCACACACGTGGCCTCAACCTGGTCTGTGACATCAATAGGACTTGCTGGCAGGACAGATTTGTGTCCCAGAGACTCCCACATCTATAGACTCCCTCTCCATGTTAAGCAGACTACCTCTTTACCCCCTTTTAAGTGCAATCTGGATAACTGGATGGGAAATAGAAAATACATCCCTGGGATTCCACCCATGTCCCTGCTGGACAGGGGCATCGGGTGCTGATTTGTCTATGCATGGGCTAAACTCTTGGCTAGGCTTATAAGGGCTTCAGGGCCACTAGCTTAGTAACTTCCTATGATCATAAATATGTTAACAGTTAGAAAGCACAGTGAGTAAGGGAATAGTAATTACCAACAAACTGAACATCATAACCCAGCAAAACCGCACTGGGATAATGTTAAAGGGATGTTGTTCTGCACTTCATGAAGCTTGGACTCTGAAACAATATCATTTCTCCACTGACTGGAGTACAAGTACAAGCATACTCTGAGTACAGTGTACACTTCTTGTGGCCCTGCAAAAATAATTACACAGATCAATTAGAAAATATAAACAAAAAGGCACAAAGAAAATTATGACTATAGATATTTTTAAATGATGATAACAGGTTCAAGCCTCTGGAGATGTGTACATTTTAAAGGGGAATTTCTTATTCAGAAAACAGACTGTTTTAAAGATGATAGAGAAGACGTGAAATAACCTATGGAACAAAGTGATAGATCCAAATTATACTGATCAAGTATTTCCTGTTCCCAGCTGCCTTAATATTTGGCAAAAAGTATTTAACACATTGCATCAAATATCCATGTAATTATGCTTCCACTCTTGTCATGTTTTCTACTAACCATAGTTTGGTAGCTCATATGTGGGCTGTCTCCCACTATACCAGTTCTTGTCAGGGACATTCTTCCTGGTCTCCATCTGGTAGGTCCCAGCCAGTGGGCTTACTGTCTGTTCCACCATGACAGAAGAGTTGCTCACAATCCTTCTATCAGAAAGCTACCTTAACAGCCAGGATTACTAGCTGCTAATATTCTGCCAGAGCTGCAAATAATGCACCATCCTTTAGCACCACAGATCTTTCCTTTATAAATGAGTGTGTTTTTGTGTGCATTTTGTAAGTATGCATTTTGGAGAAGGAGTACATTTTTCAACTTTAAAAGTTAAAATACAATACACTTTTATCTAGTAAATAGATTTAATTGTAGTATATAATTACTGCTAAATTGTTTTTGCTAATCATTACCCCAAATTCAGACAAACAAGATCCGTTAACTCAGCCACACAGGTCAGTGAATTTCTATATATAAATATTTAAAGCAAAATGTATATTTGCTTCTGTATATTTTAATCATTGTCTGTGTGTGTGTGTGTGTGTGTGTGTGTGTGTGTGTGTGTGTGTGTGTGTGTGTGTTTAAAGACATACACACATACACAGACTTACACACGTACACAGACATACACACACACACACACACACACACACACACACACACACACACACACTCACACACATACACACAAAAAAACACAGATTTTATATCTTCTCTGAATTTCATCTTTTTGTTCAGGACAATTTGTAAGGCTCTGACTTTGATTATTATCATTGAATTTTCTGGGTAGTAACCACATATATTTTAGTTGCAACTTATCAGCTTCTGAATCAGACAGTGATGTTGTACTCTTGGGTTTTAAGATGTATTGTTGGAGACATGACATCTCTCATAACTTTCTACTGAAACACAGATTATACGTACCCTACAAATGCCCATTCAGATATCCAGTTTCTTAATCTCCTTTTATATTATGGATTTCATACAATTAAAACACTACTTAATGAGCTTAGGGAGGAGAACTTATGTAAGGAAACTATGCAAGGCTACCAAGAGCTAAATTTGCATGCATTATCTCATTGCTTTATCCAAAATATTTAATTACAGTCTTTTGACTTCTGCTTCTTTTTCTTTTCTTTTTGTTTCTAGTATGCAAAAAAGCTTGGGAGGGTGGCCTAATGGTTAAGGTGTTTGCCTTACAAACACAGGGTGCAGGGTTTGCATCTCACAATGGATAATTGCCTTGGCTTAAAATGGTTTGCAAGGGCAGTTAGCCTAGTACTAACCTATGAACCTTTGTCATTATAATCTTTCTATTATTCAAGATTCAAAACAGTGTTCAGTATTTTGTAACTGATTTGTCTTCTCACATGGAATGTTCTCATTTCTCTTTTCCCATGTAAAATGTAAACAGTATACAATCCTGCACCGAAAGTGGTACAGGCAGCTTTTCAAATGTCAGGTGTAAAAATCTAAGTTAAAATACTAAATTGTAAGAAGGAAAGTATTGTAGAAAAGCAGGCATGCATTAAACCACTGTAGTCTAAATACACGATGCATTAACTAACATTAACTGGAGTATTTATATGTGTTCTTCATTCTCCTCTTGGATTTGTACAATTAGGAGCACGTCATTTAAACAGGCCAGTCTGGGCCACCCTAGACAGTGTTACTTCTGTCTAGTGAATCTTTCCTGATTATTAAAAAAAGAAAGCAAGGCGTCCATATATCACTCTGGATAACATCTAAAAAAAGAAGTCTGAAAACAGATTCTTACTACATCACCAATCTAGCACAAACAGTTAAAAAATGCATATTACTAAGAGAAGCAAAGAAATGTGACATACACAGTCAAGTAGAAGAATGGACAAGGTATGAGAGTTTATAGTTTCTTTCAAAACTTATAACTAGATTCACACAAATGGTGTAATATTTCATGTCAAAACAAAATAAAGCAGATTGTAGAATTTATATAATGCCATGGGTTTTTCAAAATTATAATAAAATGTAAACTGCAAATCATACTTCTCGATTATATGAAAAAGTAGGCCATGTTTCAGGGGCTATCACTCAAGGCTATAACCTCTGAAAAATGCATACCTTTCAACTGTCCAAATATTCACAGAATGTCCAATTTGTTGCCTCATACTTCTGGTCTCTTACTCATAAAATATGTGGTTGCAAATCACTGAGAAATTGAACTCACTATATAATGGCATACATTTCAGATTCAGACTACATATCCTTCAGAAAAATGCATGCCAACACAAATTTTGTTAGTCTAGCAACTGCCTAAGTTTATAAAAGCAACATTTCAACTCTATCCCTATCCATGGGCCTTTGTTCCCCTATTATTGTAGGCTGTGTCCAGTTTTCCTGTACTAAGAAATTGAGAGGTATGGAAAATGTTTTTTCTTTCCCTTCTATGATCTTTTTTCTGCTACAATTTCTGGTAAAGCTCATCACATGTTTAGTAACTGCTGGATGTATCATACTGTGATTGACTCAAGCATTTGACATTTATTGAGATTTTATATTAAGCAGAAAAAGTGGATCTGAAGTCACACTAGTTGTGTCCCTGATATATGAGTGCAGAAAACATTCAATGGAGACACTGCATTCTTGACATTATATCTTATATTTATTCAGGACTACTGAAGGTCTTAACAATTCCACTTGCTATATCTAATCTTGTTACAGCCAATAATACAACATATGACTTAAAAGTCTTGCCTCCTGATGAAGATCTAATCATTTCTCATTTTTTTCTGAATTCTGCTATAGCTTAGATTAAGCTCTTTAACTGTCCTGTGCAAATGTCAGAATCTGCATTTAGATAGAAGTATCATAGCACAAAAGAACCCCGTACCTGTAAGGCATGAGTTTTATTAGTGGAAAGTGATGGATAATAATGATGACAGCTAAATATACAAGCTCCAGCTCTTGTAGCTGCTTCATATATATTGTGCAATATTTTGCTTGCATAGTGCATGCTATTTATTTACTATATAAAGTTCTCTACGATGGGACTGTATTTCCCAGCAGCCTTTCATGGCTTACATATGAAAGCGATCCTCTTTAAGCAGTGTTTTAATTGTAATAATTCCTTAAAATCCAAGTTTTTATATTCTTTTCTTGCAAAGTGAATAGAAATAGGATGTAAAGTATCCTGTAATAATTTATTACATAATAAACGCCAAGTTACTGCACAAGCACAGTGTATAGCTCTTTGACAGATGAAGCAATACTTGAAACAGCATTTTATATATATATATATATATATATATATATATATATATATATATATATATATATCAAGAACAGCTGACTTTCTTTATATAATGTTAATTTGTAGCCTTAATATCCCACTACATTATTAATATCGGCTTCCATTTCTCTATTATAAATGTCTTTAAATACCTGCAGTCTAAACTAATATATTTATGAGTAACTAAATAAGGGATTATCACATTCTATTAGTAATATGCTTTATATGTTTTTTTTATTTTCACTGTACAGTTTGTTGTTGTTTTAACTCTGTATGACTCCATAAAGAAATCAAATTTCCCTTTCATTCAAGCCTGGGAAGTGTACATGCAGAGGTTTCCAGTCTCCTCATTTTTTGGGTTAAGATAAGACTTATATGCTCAACACATTTGTGACAAACACTAACCCAGACCTTTACATGATCCACATTACCATTCAGTCTCCACATGTTGAACTGAATGACAGCGCTTAGAACATGTCCATAGTGCTGAACTGGAGAGAGTGCTGAATAGTTTGCAGCAATGACATATTACAAGCAAAATTCCCATGTTAACATTTTGTGTCATACAAGAGCTTCTTCATACTCTCATGTGTAAAACATAACAGTTGCAAAAAGCCACAGAGAGATCACACACTGATGTTTAGACAGATCAGACTTGTTTTTGTTTTGAGGAACCTAGAAGCAAACATTACTAAGATCCATGTAAGCTTAGAGGGTACCAGAAACTATGCAGGCATGCCTGGCTTTACTAATCATCTGCACTTAACCCACATACTTCATCACATCTTCAGAGGTAAGTTGACCCTTACTAGAGCACTGAGCTGAATTTAGCCAACTCTGCAGGATCAAATACCCATTGTGTGAGCTTACAGTTTGCTAAGTGGAACAAGAGATTGCTACAGATCACATAAGTATAGTGTTTTTTAAAGGAAGAATTCTTTCTTGATTCTCATTTTGATTTTTGCAGCTTGTGAAACTGCCATGGTCCTCGGAAGTTTACCACAGCCATTAGCTATAGAGGAGGCTATAACAATGACAGAAATTAAAATGTACATACATAGCAGCAATTAGTTTTTCCCAAAAGAAAGTTACCTTTGTGCTTCTCTGCTGCCAAGCCAAATGATGCCCCCCCCCTTTATTTCTTAGAGGTAATACCCTTATGGTGCATTCATTCCTCTTAAGTGCTAGAGATAAGACAAACAAATGGAAGGTCATCCTCTCTGGTGATAAAGGCATTTTTGTTTTAGTCTTGCATTTCCTCTGCCCATGTCTGCTATAACCCTAAACCCAAATGCAATAGTCATAAGCAAAGGAACAACACCTACTAACATGAGACCCCCCCCCCTTAATATACCTGCTCCTCCTGAAGGTGTACCACTTCTAGCAACTTCAGTTCTCTGTCGGGGATTGTATATGGGTTTGTACTATGGGTATGTGTTCCTTAGCTTTCCTCCATACAAAGGCTTTGGCTCACTGTTCCTTTTCTTTCAAGCTCACTTCTGCAGCTTCCAGAAGGCTGCTAACTGACCCCAGGTTAGCTGTGTTGTAGCTGGGGCATCATACCTCTGTGTCATAGAACTGTACACATTACATGTTAATTAATTACTGAAATGCTTTGCTTTAGGATGATCTATAAGCAGGATTTATGTATTGGACAGCCTGACATGCGATGCACTCCTTCTTCTCTAGAAGAATCACATATGCAAATGAGAACATTCGTTTATTCCTAATATGGTCACATTTCTGACGTGTACATGGCACACACTGTATTAAGTACGTTGCTTTTTTGGAAATGTTACTGCCAGTTTTGAACTATAGATCATAGATAATGAAATGAGAGCAGACATATGTTTTATCACTGCTTAGGCTAGAACACACAAACATGTAGATAACTTAATGTCAACAAATGGCCTAGATAAATCAAGCTAGAATCACAATTGTGACCTAAAATAACTTACATAAAACTAGCTATGAATACACATTATCAGTGTTGTGAGAGGCTACTACATTTTTTGCCTGAACTAGACTAAGTCTGTACATATAGACAAAATCTGGTTAATTTAAAAGGTTATCTAAAATGCAGATGATTTCAAGGTCACTGCCTTTACTGATGTTAAGTACTGCTGGGATAAGCAGCAGGGGGCTAATGCATATATATGGCTGAGACACTCTTTGCCTTAGGCTTCCCAAAAATAGGGAGACATTGAGTTTTCAGCAAAATCACATTCTTTCTGATCTAATATCATAGATAAACATAAGGGATGAACTTATGCTGCTGTTCAAAATGTAGTTGTTATACCTGCAATCATTTTTCTTTGCAAATAAATTATCATAAATGTTTGTTAATTCCTGTATAACTATTGAAATTCAGGATATCGGTAGTTATTTATAATGTAACCAAGTCGTGAGCAAAGAATATTTATCATGAATATTCTGTACATCAGGATATGTGTTGTTGCTACTGCTCTGAGAAATATGTATGCTTAGATTAAACAAACCCTTTTAAGATCCTTTTGCAATGACAGACATTATCTAAGGTGTTGACCAAATGTCAGGGTATTGGATTAAGGGCTGCAGCTTGAAACTCAGTTTAAAGTATATTATTGGCACAAAAGGTAAAGCAAAGGTCAAAAATTGTCCTGTTCTTGGCAATAACTGCCATTCACTCATAGCTATGTTATTTTTTTATTTATTTTTATTGGCTGTGTATGAAATTGAGGTCGCAAGCAGATATCCCCAAAAAGGAGTTATCTTTTCCTAAACAGCAGGGAATACTAAAGGCTAATAGTGACCGGTCACCAAGTGCAACAAGCAAGCTCCTTTCTTCCCATGACCAGATTAAGCAGAAGGACTGTGTGTACTGTTTCAGGAAACAAAATGACACATTTTATGAAATAAACACCATCCAACTAAATCTAGGCTGTAGTGCACCTCATTAACTCTAGCTGGCATAAAGAAAATAAAACTCAGACAGTTAAAGACTTATAAAAGCAAAGGCTTGCAGCCCATTGCTCAACAACTGGTCTAACAGGGCACAAAACATCTGCATGTCCCAAAAAGGTAGTAGAAGAGCATGATAGAATTCAGCTGTTCCGCAAGTTTGCAGAAGATGCATATAGATCACATTTTCTGTTTTGGATTTTGCATTAATAAAATCTGTGTATAACAAAGCACAGGCAAACTGTAACATAGGGGAAAGTAATAAATTGGTTGAGTGCAGGAAACGGCTGGTTTTACATGAACTAATATGTCAGATATATTACAGTTTATAATCACTATGACACTGTCTGGCACCTTGCAGGTTGTGTACTACAAGTTACAGTGAAACCCACAGTGCATGCAGGCCTTTCCCTTGAATATCAGGGTTAATACCAGCAGTTTCAAGCCTGCTAATCATGTGGCACTTTCACTTGCAGGGACAGTCTGTATGATCAGTTCCTTTATCATGTCAGAAGCTGACTTCCCAAGCTGGAACAAAGCCAAATGGATTGCAATATCCCAACCTAGGATTCAGAGTTCTTGTTCTAGTCCCTGCATGAGCATGTTTTGGAGACTACATATGCTTAAAGATCAGTTGTAAAAGTGTTTTATTTAACAATTCTTGTCATTATGCTCTTAATAGGTAAATCGGGCTTTCTGATTCTAAAATATGTAGCTTTTTTACTTTACTTTCTTAACTGGAACTATATAAATTATATTTACAACTATTTATTTAAGCAATAACCGATGGCGTAGTGTGGTATAGTGAAGATATACCTACGGTTGGTGTGGTTTAATCACGAGGGCGAAGCCGGAGTGATTAAACAAAGGCAACCATGGGTAACTCTTCAATAAACCACAACCACTTAGTCAGTTATTGCTATTATACAATGACATTATTTAAGAAAAAAAAACTTACTTTTCTTAAATAATGTCTTTGTATAACGGTGGATTACTGTTGTTCCACCAGTTTTGGTATACTGCTTCTTCATTTTGATGTACTGTGCATGCGTATGGGACTTGTGTTCCCATGCATACCCAGTACATCAATGTTTTGAAACAGAAGCAACGGAGAAAATAAAGTCTCCGTTGCTCCGTTTTCTCTCTCTTTTTTTTAATTGTAAAACAAAAAAGTTTTGGGGCAGTTTATACCAACGGAAAAAAGTCCGGGCGACCGGACCTTTTTCCGTTGGTATATTGTGGGGTTTACAATGGGCACGCTGGTTGGGCTGGCCAATCAGCATGCACATTTTCGAATATTAATAGGAAGGTATTGTATAATAGGTTTTTAATTCATTAACACCTATGAGATAGGGAATGTCGCATCTCTACCAGCCCTACACACACACTGTTAAATTCCAAAGCATTTCTAGGAAATCAACTTAAAAACATAAAAAGAAATGCAAATATTTTTGGAATAATAAAAGCTATTAAAACAGTAGAAACAGCAATATTATTAATACAGTGTCTTCTTGCATTGATAAGATCACAACAGTCACAGTTAGTGTCTTTACATAAATCCCATATGTTATTATGAGCAGAAGACTAGAATTATATTTTAACTAATGTTTCATACACTGTGTCATATCTCGGAAAATGCACATCCTAGATGTTTTTGTCAACTTACATTTGTTACCCAGACAAAATCTTTCACATGACAACAAAAACTCCCTTTTATGTGTGTGTTTACTAAGATATTTACAGTAATATGAAGAAATGTATTTCTTTAGATAATTAACAATATAAATAACTATGAATATCTCTCAAGATGTGCAAATTAGAGTGCAGATATCAATAGCAATTTTTTTCAGCATCATCTATGGTTTCATGAGATGCCATGGAACAGCTAATAAGTCACCCAGTTTTAAAAATATTAAGTACATGGAGAAATATTCATATTTTCATAATTGCTAGAAAAGAACT